>NW_027277434.1:205624-415659 GCF_030028105.1 Mobula birostris
ACATAGAAAATAGGTGCAGGAGTAGGCCATTCTGCCCTTCGAGCCTGCACCGCCATTCAGTATGATCATGGCTGATCATCCAACTCAGAACCCTGTACCTGCCTTCTCTCCATAACCCCTGATCCCTTTAGCCACAAGGGCCATATCTAACTCCCTCTTAGATATAGCCAATGAACTGGCCTCAACTGTTTCCTGTGGCAGAGAATTCCACAGATTCACCACTCTCTGTGTGAAGAAGTTTTTCCTCATCTTGGACCTAAAAGGCTTCCCCTTTATCCTTAAACAGTGACCCCTCGTTCTGGACTTCCCCAAAATCGGGAACAATCTTCCTGCATCTAGCCTGTCCAATCCCTTTAGAATTTTATACCTTTCAATAAGATCCCCGCTCATCTTCTAAATTCCAGCGAGTATAAGCCTAGCCGATCCAGTCTTTCATCATATGAAAGTCCTGCCATCCCAGGAATCAATCTGGTGAACCTTCTTTGTACTCCCTCTATGGCAAGAATGTCTTTCCTCAGATTAGGGGACCAAAACTACACACAATACTCCAGGTGTGGTCTCACCAAGGCCTTGTACAACTGCAGTAGTACCTCCCTGCACCTGTACTCCAATCCTCTTGCTACATGTTACCCCTAAACATTTGCCCTTTAACTCTCAACTCATGTCTTCTTGTTACCTCTTTGTTACAGTGACGGACCCGTCCCACCGGCACTGAACGTCTGCGTTACAGAGATAGACCCGTCCCAACTACACTGTACCACAGTGTCACAGTGACAGACTTGTCCCACCAGCACTGTACCTCTGTGTTACAGTGACTGACCCATCCCACCGGCACTGTACCTCAGTGTTACAGAGATAGACCTGTCCCACCATCACTGTACCTCAGTGTTACAGTGACAGAGTCGTCCCACCGGCACTGTACCTCAGTGTTACAGTGACTGACCCATCCCACCGGCACTGTACCTCAGTGTTACAGAGATAGACCTGTCCCACCATCACTGTACCTCAGTGTTACAGTGACAGGCCCGTCCCACCGGCACTGTAACTCAGTGTTACAGTGACAGACGCGTCCCACCGGCACTGTACCTCAGTGTTACAGTGACAGACCCCATCCCAAAGGCACTGTACATTGGTGTTACTGAGACAGACCCGTCCCACCGGCACTGTGCCTCAGTGTTACAGAGACAGCCTCGTCCACCGGCACTGTACCTCAGTGTTACAGAGACAGCCCCGTCCCACCGGCACTGTACCTCAGTGTTACAGAGACAGGCTCGTCCCACCGGCACTGTACCTCAGTGTTACAATGACAGACTCGTCCCACCGGCACTGTACCTCAGTGTTACAGAGAGAGACCCGTCCCACCGGCACTGTACCTCAGTGTTACAGAGACAGACCCGTCCCACCGGCACTGTACCTCAGTGTTACAAGTGACAGACCCGTCCCAAAGGCACAGTACGTCGGTGTTACTGAGACAGACCCGTCCCACCAACACTGTACCTCAGTGTTACAGTGAAAGACGTGTCCCACCGGCACTGTACCTCAGTGTAACACTGAGAGACCCCTCCCACCGGCACTGTACCTCAGTGTTACAGTGACAGACTCGTCCCACCGGCACTGTGCCTCAATGTTACAGTGACAGACTCGTCCCACCGGCAATGTACCTCAGTGTTACAGAGACAGCCCGTCCACCGACACTGTACCTCAGTGTTACTGAGACAGACTCGTCCCACCGGCACAGTACATCAGTGTTACAGTGACAGGCACGTCCCACCGGCACTGTACCTCAGTGTTACAGTGACAGACCCGTCCCACCGGCACTGTACCTCAGTGTTACAGTGACAGGCCAGTCCCACCGGCACTGTACCTCAGTGTTACAGTGACAGACTCGTCCCACCGGCACTGTATCTCACTGTTACAGAGATAGACCCGACCCACCGGCACTGTACCTCAGTGTTACAGAGACAGACTCGTCCTACCGGCACTGTACCTCAGTGTTACAGTGACATCTCGTCCCACCGGCACTGTACCTCAGTGTTACAGTGACAGACCCATCCCACCGGCACTGTACCTCAGTGTTACAGTGACAGGCCCGTCCCACCGGCACTGTACCTCAGTGTTACAGAGATAGACCCGTCCACCGGCATTGTACATCAGTGTTACAGTGACAGACTCGTCCCACCAGCACTGTACCTCAGTGTTACAGAGACAGCCCCGTCCCACCGGCACTGTACCTCAGTGTTACAGAGACAACCCCGTCCCACCGGCACTGTACCTCAGTGTTACAGAGACAGACCCGTCCCACCGGCACTGTACCTAAGTGTTGCAGAGACAGATTCGTCCCACCCCACAGTACCTCAGTGTTACAGAGACAGACCCGTCCCACCGGCACTGTACCTCAGTGTTACAGTGACAGACTTGTCCCCACCGGCACTGTACCTCAGTGTTACAGTGACATATCGTCCCACCGGCACTGTACCTCAGTGTTACAGTGACATCTCGTCCACCGGCACTGTACCTCTGTGTTACAGAGATAGACCCGTCCCACCGGCACTGTACCTCTTTGTTACAGTGACGGACCCGTCCCACCGGCACTGAACGTCTGTGTTACAGGGATAGACCCGTCCCAACTACACTGTACCTCAGTGTTACAGTGACAGACTTGTCCCACCAGCACTGTACCTCTGTGTTACAGTGACTGACCCATCCCACCGCACTGTACCTCAGTGTTACAGAGATAGACCTGTCCCACCATCACTGTACCTCAGTGTTACAGTGACAGAGTCGTCCCACCGGCACTGTACCTCAGTGTTACAGTGACTGACCCATCCCACCGGCACTGTACCTCAGTGTTACAGAGATAGACCTGTCCCACCATCACTGTACCTCAGTGTTACAGTGACAGAGTCGTCCCACAGGCACTGTACCTCTGTGTTTACAGTGACAGGCACGTCCCACCGGCACTGTACCCTCAGTGTTACAGTGACAGGAACGTCCCACCGGCACTGTACCTCTGTGTTACAGTGACAGCCCCGTCCCACCAGCACTGTACCCTCAGTGTAACAGAGACAGACCCGTCCCACAGGCACTATATGTCGGTGTTACTGAGACAGACTCGTCCCACCGTCACTGTATCTCAGTGTTACTGAGACAGACCCGTCCCACCGGCACTGTACCTCAGTGTTACAGAGACAGACCCATCCTACCGGCACTGTACCTCAGTGTTACAGTGACAGACTTGTCCCACCGGCACTGTACCTCAGTGTTACAGTGACATCTCGTCCCACCGGCACTGTACCTCAGTGTTACAGTGACGTCTCGTCCCACCGGCACTGTACCTCTGTGTTACAGAGATAGACCCCGTCCCACCGGCACTGTACCTCTTTGTTACAGAGACGGACCCGTCCCACCGGCACTGTACCTCTTTGTTACAGTGACGGACCCGTCCCACCGGCACTGAACGTCTGTGTTACAGAGATAGACCCGTCCCAACTACACTGTACCTCAGTGTTACAGTGACAGACTTGTCCCACCAGCACTGTACCTCTGTGTTACAGTGACTGACCCATCCCACCGGCACTGTACCTCAGTGTTACAGAGATAAACCTGTCCCACCATCACTGTACCTCAGTGTTACAGTGACAGAGTCGTCCCACCGGCACTGTACCTCAGTGTTACAGAGATAAACCTGTCCCACCATCACTGTACCTCAGTGTTACAGTGACAGACTCGTCCCACCAGCACTGTACCTCAGTGTTACGGTGAGAAACTCTTCCCACCGGCACTGTACCTCAGTGTTACAGAGACAGGCCCGTCCCACCGGCACTGTACCTCAGTGTTACAGTGACAGACCCGTCCCACCGTCACTGTATCTCAGTGTTACAGAGACAGACCCGACCCACCGGCACTGTACCTAAGTGTTGCAGAGACAGACTCGTCCCACCCCCACTGTACCTCAGTGTTACAGAGACAGGCCCGTCCCACCGGCACTGAACCTCAGTGTTACAGTGACAGGCCCATCCCACCGGCACTGTACCTCAGTGTTACAGTGACAAACTCGTCCTACCGGCACTGTACCTCAGTGTTACAGAGACAGACCCGACCCACCGGCACTGTACCTAAGTGTTGCAGAGACAGACTCGTCCCCCCCCCACTGTACCTCAGTGTTACAGAGACAGGCCCGTCCGACCGGCACTGAACCTCAGTGTTACAGTGACAGGCCCATCCTACCGGCACTGTACCTCAGTGTTACAGAGACAGGCCCGTCCCACGGGCACTGAACCTCAGTGTTACAGTGACAGGCCCGTCCCACCGGCACTGTACCTCAGTGTTACAGTGACAGACGCGTCCCACCTCACAGTACCTCAGTTTTTATAGTGACAGACCCGTCCCACCGGCACTGTACCTCAGTGTTACAGTGACAGACCCATCCCAAAGGCACTGTACATTGGTGTTACTGAGACAGACCCGTCCCACTGGCACTGTGCCTCAGTGTTACAGTGACAGACTCGTCCCACCGGCACTGTACCTCAGTGTTACTGAGACAGACCCGTCCCACCGGCACTGTACCTCAGTGTTACAGTGACAGACCCCGTCCTACCGGCACTGTGCCTCAGTGTTACAGTGACAGACGCGTCCCACCCTCACAGTTACCTCAGTTTTATAGTGACAGACCCGTCCCACCGGCACTGTACCTCAGTGTTACAGTGACAGACCCATCCCAAAGGCACTGTACATTGGTGTTACTGACACAGACCCGTCCCACCAGCACTGTACCTCAGTGTTACAGAGATAGACCTGTCCCACCATCACTGTACCTCAGTGTTACAGTGACAGACTCGTCCCACCGGCACTGTACCTCAGTGTTACAGAGACAGACCCGACCACCGGCACTGTACCTAAGTGTTGCAGAGACAGACTCGTCCCACCCCCACTGTACCTCAGTGTTACAGAGACAGGCCCGTCCCACGGCACTGAACATCAGTGTTACGGAGACAGGCCCGTCCCACCGGCACTGAACCTCAGTGTTACAGTGACAGGCCAGTCCCACCGGCACTGTACCTCAGTGTTACAGAGACAGGCACGTCCCACCGGCACTGTACCTCAGTGTTACAGTGACAGACCCGTCCCACCGGCACTGTACCTCAGTGTTACAGTGACAGACTCGTCCTACCGGCACTGTACCTCAGTGTTACAGAGACAGGCCCGTCCCACCGGCACTGTACCTAAGTGTTACAGTGACAGACGCGCCCACCCTCACAGTACCTCAGTTTTATAGTGACAGACCCGTCCCACCGGCACTGTACCTCAGTGTTACAGTGACAGACCCATCCCAAAGGCACTGTACCTCAGTGTTACAGAGACAGGCACGTCCCACCGGCACTGTACCTCAGTGTTACAGTGACAGACCCGTCCCACCGGCACTGTACCTCAGTGTTACAGTGACAGACTCGTCCTACCGGCACTGTACCTCAGTGTTACAGAGACAGGCCCGTCCACCGGCACTGTACCTAAGTGTTACAGTGACAGACGCGCCCACCCTCACAGTACCTCAGTTTTATAGTGACAGACCCGTCCCACCGGCACTGTACCTCAGTGTTACAGTGACAGACCCATCCCAAAGGCACTGTACATTGGTGTTACTGAGACAGACCCGTCCCACCGGCACTGTACCTCAGTGTTACAGAGACAGACTCGTCCCACCGGCACTGTACCTCAGTGTTACAGTGACAGACGCGTCCCAACCCTCACAGTACCTCAGTTTTATAGTGACAGGACCCGTCCCACCGGCAATGTACCTCATTGTTACAGTGACAGGACCATCCCAAAGGCACTGTACATTGGTGTTACTGAGACAGATCCGTCCCACCGGCACTGTGCCTCAGTGTTACAGTGACAGACGCGTCCCACCGGCACTGTACCTCAGTGTTACAGTGACAGACCCATCCCAAAGGCACTGTACATTGGTGTTACTGAGACAGACCCGTCCCACCGGCACTGTGCCTCAGTGTTACAGAGACAGCCTCGTCCCACCGGCACTGTACCTCAGTGTTACAGAGACAGCCCCGTCCCACCGGCACTGTACCTCAGTGTTACAGAGACAGGCTCGTCCCACCGGCACTGTACCTCAGTGTTACAATGACAGACTCGTCCCACCGGCACTGTACCTCAGCGTTACAGAGAGAGACCCGTCCCACCGGCACTGTACCTCAGTGTTACAGAGACAGACCCGTCCCACCGGCACTGTACCTCAGTGTTACAGTGACAGACCCGTCCCAAAGGCACAGTACGTCGGTGTTACTGAGACCAGACCCGTCCCACCAACACTGTACCTCAGTGTTACAGTGAAAGACGTGTCCCCACCGGCACTGTACCTCAGTGTAACACTGAGAGACCCCTCCCACCGGCACTGTACCTCAGTGTTACAGAGACAGACTCGTCCACCGGCACTGTACCTCAGTGTTACAGAGATAGACCTGTCCCCACCATCACTGTACCTCAGTGTTACAGTGACAGACGCGCCCACCCTCACAGTACCCTCAGTTTTATAGTGACAGACCCGTCCCACCGGCACTGTACCTCAGTGTTACAGTGACAGACCCATCCCAAAGGCACTGTACATTGGTGTTACTGAGACAGATCCGTCCCACCGGCACTGTACCTCAGTGTTACAGTGACAGACCCATCCCACCGGCACTGCACCTCAGTGTTACAGAGACAGACTCATCCCAACGGCACATGTACCTCAGTGTTACAGTGACAGACCCATCCCAAAGGCACTGTACATTGGTGTTACTGAGACAGACCCGTCCCACTGGCACTGTGCCTCAGTGTTACAGTGACAGACTCGTCCCACCGGCACTGTACCTCAGTGTTACTGAGACAGACCCGTCCCACCGGCACTGTACCTCAGTGTTACAGTGACAGACGCGTCCCCACCCTCACAGTACCCTCAGTTTTATAGTGACAGACCCGTCCCACCGGCACTGTACCTCAGTGTTACAGTGACAGACCCATCCCAAAGGCACTGTACATTGGTGTTACTGACACAGACCCGTCCCACCAGCACTGTACCTCAGTGTTTACAGAGATAGACCTGTCCCACCATCACTGTACCTCAGTGTTACAGTGACAGACTCGTCCCACCGGCACTGTACCTCAGTGTTACAGAGACAGACCCCGACCCACCGGCACTGTACCTAAGTGTTGCAGAGACAGACTCGTCCACCCCCACTGTACCTCAGTGTTACAGAGACAGGCCCGTCCCACCGGCACTGAACATCAGTGTTACGGAGACAGGCCCGTCCCACCGGCACTGAACCTCAGTGTTACAGTGACAGGCCAGTCCCACCGGCACTGTACCTCAGTGTTACAGTGACAGACCCGTCCCACCGGCACTGTACCTCAGTGTTACAGTGACAGACCCGTCCCACCGGCACTGTACCTCAGTGTTACAGTGACAGACCCCATCCCAAAGGCACTGTACCTCAGTGTTACAGAGGACAGGCACGTCCCACCGGCACTGTTACCTCAGTGTTACAGTGACAGACCCGTCCCACCGGCACTGTACCTCAGTGTTACAGTGACAGACCTCGTCCTACCGGCACTGTACCTCAGTGTTACAGAGACAGGCCCGTCCCACCGGCACTGTACCTAAGTGTTACAGTGACAGACGCGCCCACACCTCACAGTACCCTCAGTTTTATAGTGACAGACCCGTCCCACCGGCACTGTACCTCAGTGTTACAGTGACAGGACCCATCCCAAAGGCACTGTACATTGGTGTTACTGAGACAGACCCGTCCCACCGGCACTGTTACCTCAGTGTTACAGAGACAGACTCGTCCCACCGGCACTGTACCTCAGTGTTACAGTGACAGACGCGTCCCACCCTCACAGTACCCTCAGTTTTATAGTGACAGACCCGTCCCACTGGCACTGTACCTCATTGTTACAGTGACAGACCCATCCCAAAGGCACTGTACATTGGTGTTACTGAGACAGATCCCGTCCCCACCGGCACTGTGCCTCAGCGTTACAGTGACAGACGCGTCCCACCGGCACTGTACCTCAGTGTTACAGTGACAGACCCCATCCCAAAGGCACTGTACATTGGTGTTACTGAGACAGACCCGTCCCACCGGCACTGTGCCTCAGTGTTACAGAGACAGCCTCGTCCCACCGGCACTGTACCTCAGTGTTACAGAGACAGCCCCGTCCCACCGGCACTGTACCTCAGTGTTACAGAGACAGGCTCGTCCCACCGGCACTGTACCTCAGTGTTACAATGACAGACTCGTCCCACCGGCACTGTACCTCAGCGTTACAGAGAGAGACCCGTCCCACCGGCACTGTACCTCAGTGTTACAGAGACAGACCCGTCCCACCGGCACTGTACCTCAGTGTTACAGTGACAGACCCGTCCCAAAGGCACAGTACGTCGGTGTTACTGAGACAGACCCGTCCCACCAACACTGTACCTCAGTGTTACAGTGACAGACCCGTCCCACCGGCACTGTACCTCAGTGTTACAGAGACAGACCCGACCCACCGGCACTGTACCCTAAGTGTTGCAGAGACCGACTCGTCCCACCCCCACTGTACCTCAGTGTTACAGAGACAGGCCCGTCCCACCGGCACTGAACCTCAGTGTTACAGTGACAGGCCCGTCCCACCGGCACTGTACCTCAGTGTTACAGAGACAGGGCCGTCCCCACCGGCACTGTAACTCAGTGTTACAGTGACAGACCTGTCCCCACCATCACTGTACCTCAGTGTTACAGAGACAGCCCCGTCCCACCGGCACTGTACCTCAGTGTTACAGAGAGAGGCTCGTCCCACCGGCACTGTACCTCAGTGCTACAGTGATAGGACCCGTCCCACCGGCACGGTACCTCAGTGTTACAGAGACAGACTCGTCCCACCAGCACTGTACCCCCAGTGTTACAGTGACAGACCGTCCCAAAGGCACAGTACGTCGGTGTTACTGAGACAGACCCGTCCCACCAGCACTGTACCTCAGTGTTACAGTGACAGATGCGTCCCACCGGCACTGTACCTCAGTGTAACACTGAGAGACCCCTCCCACCGGCACTGTACCTCAGTGTTACAGTGACAGACCCATCCCAAAGGCACTGTACATTTGTGTTACTGAGACAGATCCGTCCCACCGGCACTGTACCTCAGTGTTACAGTGACAGACCCATCCCACCGGCACTGCACCTCAGTGTTACAGAGACAGACTCATCCCACCGGCACTGTACCTCAGTGTTACAGTGACAGACCCATCCAAAGGCACTGTACATTGTGTTACTGAGACAGACCCGTCCCACTGGCACTGTGCCTCAGTGTTACAGTGACAGACTCGTCCCACCGGCACTGTACCTCAGTGTTACTGAGACAGACCCGTCCCACCGGCACTGTACCTCAGTGTTACAGTGACAGACCCGTCCTACCGGCACTGTACCTCAGTGTTACAGTGACAGACGCGTCCCACCCTCACAGTACCTCAGTTTTATAGTGACAGACCCGTCCCACCGGCACTGTACCTCAGTGTTACAGTGACAGACCCATCCCAAAGGCACTGTACATTGGTGTTACTGACACAGACCCGTCCCACCAGCACTGTACCTCAGTGTTACAGAGATAGACCTGTCCCACCATCACTGTACCTCAGTGTTACAGTGACAGACTCGTCCCACCGGCACTGTACCTCAGTGTTACAGAGACAGACCCGACCCACCGGCACTGTACCTAAGTGTTGCAGAGACAGACTCGTCCCACCCCACACTGTACCTCAGTGTTACAGAGGACAGGCCTGTCCCACCGGCACTGAACATCAGTGTTACGAGACAGGCCCGTCCCCACCGGCACTGTACCTCAGTGTTACAGAGACAGGCACGTCCCACCGGCACTGTACCTCAGTGTTACAGTGACAGACCCGTCCCACCGGCACTGTATCCTCAGTGTTACAGTGACAGACTCGTCCTACCGGCACTGTACCTCAGTGGTTACAGAGACAGGCCCGTCCCACCGGGCACTGTACCTAAGTGTTACAGTGACAGACGCGCCCACCCTCACAGTACCCTCAGTTTTATAGTGACAGACCCGTCCCACCGGCACTGTACCTCAGTGTTACAGTGACAGACCCATCCCAAAGGCACTGTACATTGGTGTTACTGAGACAGACCCGTCCCACCGGCACTGTACCTCAGTGTTACAGAGACAGACTCGTCCCACCGGCACTGTACCTCAGTGTTACAGTGACAGACGCGTCCCACCCTCACAGTACCTCAGTTTTATAGTGACAGCGACCCCGTCCCAACCGCACTGTACCTCATTGTTACAGTGACAGACCCATCCCAAAGGCACTGTACATTGGTGTTACTGAGACAGATCCGTCCACCGGCACTGTGCCTCAGTGTTACAGTGACAAGACTCGTCCCACCGGCACTGTACCTCAGTGTTACAGAGACAGGCCCGTCCCACCGGCACTGTACCTCAGTGTTACAGTGACAGACCCCCAGTCCCACCGGCACTGTACCTCAGTGTTACAGTGACAGACTCGTCCCTACCGGCACTGTACCTCAGTGTTACAGTGACAGACTCGTCCCACCGGCACTGTGCCTCAGTGTTACAGTGACAGGCCCCGTCCCACGGCACTGTAAACTCAGTGTTACAGTGACAGACGCGTCCCACCGGCACTGTACCTCAGTGTTACAGTGACAGACCCCATCCCAAAGGCACTGTACATTGGTGTTACTGAGACAGACCCGTCCCACCGGCACTGTGCCTCAGTGTTACAGAGACAGCCTCGTCCCACCGGCACTGTACCTCAGTGTTACAGAGACAGCCCCGTCCCACCGGCACTGTACCTCAGTGTTACAGAGACAGGCTCGTCCCACCGGCACTGTACCTCAGTGTTACAATGACAGACTCGTCCCACCGGCACTGTACCTCAGTGTTACAGAGAGAGACCCCGTCCCACCGGCACTGTACCTCAGTGTTACAGAGACAGACCCGTCCACCGGCACTGGTACCTCAGTGTTACAGTGACAGACCCGTCCAAAGGCACAGTACGTCGGTGTTACTGAGACAGACCCGTCCCACCAACACTGTACCTCAGTGTTACAGTGAAAGACGTGTCCCACCGGCACTGTACCTCAGTGTAACACTGAGAGACCCCCTCCCACCGGCACTGTACCTCAGTGTTACAGAGACAGACTCGTCCACCGGCACTGTACCTCAGTGTTACAGAGATAGACCTGTCCACCATCACTGTACCTCAGTGTTACAGTGACAGACGCGCCCACCCTCACAGTACCTCAGTTTTATAGTGACAGACCCGTCCCACCGGCACTGTACTCAGTGTTACAGTGACAGACCCCTCCCAAAGGCACTGTACATTGGTGTTACTGACACAGACCCGTCCCACTGGCACTGTGCCTCTTTGTTACAGTGACAGACTCGTCCCACCGGCACTGTACCTCAGTGTTACAGAGACAGACTCGTCCCACCGGCACTGTAACCTCAGTGTTACAGTGACAGATCCGTCCCACCGGCACTGTGCCTCAGTGTTACAGTGACAGACTCGTCCCACCGGCACTGTAACCTCAGTGTTACAGAGACAGACTCGTCCCACCGGCACTGTACCTCAGTGTTACAGAGACAGACCCCGTTCCCACCGGCACTGTACCTCAGTGTTACAGTGACAGACCCGTCCCACCGGCACTGTACCTCAGTGTTACAGAGACAGACCCGACCCACCGGCACTGTACCTAAGTGTTGCAGAGACCGACTCGTCCCACCCCCACTGTACCATCAGTGTTACAGAGACAGGGCCCGTCCCACCCGGCACTGAACCTCAGTGTTACAGTGACAGGCCCGTCCCACCGGCACTGTACCTCAGTGTTACAGAGACACAGGCCCCGTCCCACCGGCACTGTAACTCAGTGTTACAACTGACAGACCTGTCCCAACCATCCACTGTACCTCAGTGTTACAGAGAGAGGCTCGTCCCACCGGCACTGTACCTCAGTGCTACAGTGATAGACCCGTCCCACGGCACGGTACCTCAGTGTTACAGAGACAGACTCGTCCCACCAGCACTGTACCCCCAGTGTTACAGTGACAGACCCGTCCCAAAGGCACAGTACGTCGGTGTTACTGAGACAGACCCGTCCCACCAGCACTGTACCTCAGTGTTACAGTGACAGATGCGTCCCACCGGCACTGTACCTCAGTGTAACACTGAGAGACCCCCTCCCACCGGCACTGTACTCAGTGTTACAGTGACAGCCCGTCCCACCGTCACTGTACCTCTGTGTTACAGACACAGGCCCGCCCACCGTCACTGTACATCAGTGTTACAGTGACAGGCACGTCCCACCGGCACTGTACCTCTGTGTTACAGAGACAGACCCGTCCCACCAGCACTGTACCTCAGTGTTACAGAGACAGGCCCGTCCCACCGTCCCTATACCGCTGTGTTACAGAGACAGGCCCGTCCCACCGTCACTGTACCTCAGTGTTACAGAGACAGACCCGTCCCACCGGCACTGTACCTCAGTGTTACAGTGACAGAACCATCCCAAAGGCACTGTACGTTGGTGTTACTGAGACAGACCCATCCTAGCGGCACTGTACCTCAGTGTTACAGAGACGGACCCGTCCCACCGTCACTGTACCTCAGTGTTACAGTGACAGTCCCGTCCCACCGTCACTGTAACTTAGTGCTACAGAGACAGACTCATCCCACCGGCACTGTACTTCAGTGTTACAGTGACAGACTCGTCCCACCGGCACTGTACTTCAGTGTTACAGGGACAGGCCCATCCCACCGGCACTGAACCTCAGTGTTACAGTGACAGGCCCGTCCCACCGGCACTGTACCTCAGTGTTACAGAGACAGACTCGTCCCACCGGCACTGTACCTCAGTGTTACAGTGACTGACGCGTCCCACCCTCACAGTACCTCAGTTTTATAGTGACAGACCCGTCCCACCGGCACTGTACCTCAGTGTTACAGTGACAGACTCGTCCTACCGGCACTGTACCTCAGTGTTACAGAGACAGACCCGGCCCACCGGTACTGTACCTAAGTGTTGCAGAGACAGACTCGTCCCACCCCCACTGTACCTCAGTGTTACAGAGACAGGCCCGTCCCACCGGCACTGAACCTCAGTGTTACAGTGACAGGCCCATCCCACCGGCACTGTACCTCAGTGTTACAGAGACAGGCCCGTCCCACCGGCACTGAACCTCAGTGTTACAGTGACAGACGCCTCCCACCCTCACAGTAACTCAGTTTTATAGTGACAGACCCGTCCCACCGGCACTGTACCTCAGTGTTACAGAGACAGACTCGTCCCACCGGCACTGTACCTCAGTGTTACAGAGACAGGCCCGTCCCACCGGCACTGAACCTCAGTGTTACAGTGACAGACGCCTCCCACCCTCACAGTAACTCAGTTTTATAGTGACAGACCCGTCCCACCGGCACTGTACCTCAGTGTTACAGAGACAGACTCGTCCCACCGGCACTGTACCTCAGTGTTACAGTGACAGACCCATCCCAAAGGCACTGTACATTGGTGTTACTGAGACAGACCCGTCCCACCGGCACTGTGCCTCAGTGTTACAGTGACAGACTCGTCCCACCGGCACTGTACCTCAGTGTTACAGAGACAGCCCCGTCCCACCGGCACTGTACCTCAGTGTTACTGAGACAGACCCGTCCCACCGGCACTGTACCTCAGTGTTACAGTGACAGACGCGTCCCACCCTCACAGTACCTCAGTTTTATAGTGACAGACCCGTCCCACCGGCACTGTACCTCAGTGTTACAGTGACAGACCCATCCGAAAGGCACTGTACATTTGTGTTACTGAGACAGACCCGTCCCACCAGCACTGTACCTCAGTGTTACAGAGATAGACCCGTCCCACCGGCACTGAACCTCAGTGTTACAGTGACAGGCCCGTCCCACCGGCACTGTACCTCAGTGTTACAGAGACAGGCACGTCCCACCGGCACTGTACGTCAGTGTTACAGTGACAGATCCGTCCCACCGGCACTGTACCTCAGTTTTACAGTGACAGACTCGTCGTACCGGCACTGTACCTCAGTGTTACAGTGACAGACGCGCCCAACCTCACAGTACCTCAGTTTTATAGTGACAGACCCGTCCCACCGGCACTGTACCTCAGTGTTACAGTGACAGACCCATCCCAAAGGCACTGTACATTGGTGTTAGGGACACAGACCCGTCCCACCGGCACTGTGCCTCAGTGTTACAGTGACAGACTCGTCCCACCGGCACTGTACCTCAGTGTTACAGAGACAGACTCGTCCCACCAGCACTGTACCTCAGTGTTACAGTGACAGACTCGTCCCACCGGCACTGTACCTCAGTGTTACAGAGACAGACTCGTCCCACCGGCACTGTACCTCAGTGTTACAGAGACAGGCCCGTCCCACCGGCACTGTGCCTCAGTGTTACAGAGATAGACCCGTCCCACCGGCACTGTACCTCAGTGTTACAGAGACAGACTCGTCCCACCAGCACTGTACCCCAGTGTTACAGTGACAGACCCGTCCCAAAGGCACAGTACGTCGGTGTTACTGAGACAGACCCGTCCCACCAGCACTGTACCTCAGTGTTACAGTGACAGACGCGTCCCACCGGCACTGTACCTCAGTGTAACACTGAGAGACCCCTCCCACCGGCACTGTACCTCAGTGTTACAGTGACAGCCCGTCCCACCGTCACTGTACCTCAGTGTTACAGAGACAGGCCCGCCCACCGTCACTGTACCTCAGTGTTACAGAGACAGACTCGTCCCACCAGCACTGTACCCCAGTGTTACAGTGACAGACCCGTCCCAAAGGCACAGTACGTCGGTGTTACTGAGACAGACCCGTCCCACCAGCACTGTACCTCAGTGTTACAGTGACAGACGCGTCCCACCGGCACTGTACCTCAGTGTAACACTGAGAGACCCCTCCCACCGGCACTGTACCTCAGTGTTACAGTGACAGCCCGTCCCACCGTCACTGTACCTCTGTGTTACAGACACAGGCCCGCCCACCGTCACTGTACCTCAGTGTTACAGTGACAGGCCCGTCCCACCGGCACTGTACCTCAGTGTTACAGTGACAGGCCCGTCCTACCGGCACTGTACCTCAGTGTTACTGAGACAGACCCGTCCCACCAGCACTGTACCTCAGTGTTACAGAGACAGGCCCGTCCCACCGTCACTGTACCTCAGTGTTACAGAGACAGACCCGTCCCACCGGCACTGTACCTCAGTGTTACAGTGACAGACCCATCCCACCGGCACTGTACCTCAGTGTTACAGTGACAGACCCATCCCACCGGCACTGTACCTCAGTGTTACAGTGACAGAACCATCCCAAAGGCACTGTACGTTGGTGTTACTGAGACAGACCCATCCCAGCGGCACTGTACCTCAGTGTTACAGAGACAGACCCGTCCCACCGTCACTGTACCTCAGTGTTACAGTGACAGTCTCGTCCCACCGTCACTGTAACTTAGTGCTACAGAGACAGACTCGTCCCACCGGCACTGTACTTCAGTGTTACAGTGACAGACTCGTCCCACCGGCACTGTACTTCACTGTTACAGGGACAGGCCCGTCCCACCGGCACTGAACCTCAGTGTTACAGTGACAGGCCCGTCCCACCGGCACTGTACCTCAGTGTTACAGAGACACGCCCGTCCCACCGGCACTGAACCTCAGTGTTACAGTGACAGGCCCGTCCCACCGGCACTGTACCTCAGTGTTACAGAGATAGACCTGTCCCACCATCACTGTACCTCAGTGTTACAGTGACAGACTCGTCCCACCGGCACTGTACCTCAGTGTTACAGAGACAGACCCGTCCCACCGGCACTGAACCTCAGTGTTACAGTGACAGGCCCGTCCCACCGGCACTGTACCTCAGTGTTACAGAGACAGGCACGTCCCACCGGCACTGTACGTCAGTGTTACAGTGACAGATCCGTCCCACCGGCACTGTACCTCAGTGTTACAGTGACAGACTCGTCGTACCGGCACTGTACCTCAGTGTTACAGTGACAGACGCGCCCAACCTCACAGTACCTCAGTTTTATAGTGACAGGCCCGTCCCACCGGCACTGTACCTCAGTGTTACAGAGACAGGGAGACTGAGCTGGGAGAAATCGAGGCAAAACTACTGGATAAAGTTCGTGGAATACTTTGGAGGTGGCTCTAAAAGTCTCTTGGACAACCGAGTGAGTGACGGCGCTGGTGTGGAAACTCGGTGTGCAGTTTTACTGCCGGTTTGGGCTGGGTTTGTTGGCGGCTGCTAACTGCGAGCTCCCAGCTGCGGCCGCTGGCAACTCGCCAGGAAGCCGGTTCGCTCCAAAACCGGAGGCAAATGCCGTCGTTCCCCCCCATTGACATCGGGGCAACGTTTCCTCCTCCATTGTTTTCCTGATTTTCGTCCGGTGTTGGTGCCGAAGCATCTGGAAGGACGTTTCGGCGTCTCCCGGCCTGGGTCTCTGCAAGTCCGACGGAGCCTTTCCTGGCGTCGAGCCAGCGAGGAACTGTCGACTGCAAACTTTCCCGGCCAGTTATTCGACTCGTTCCAGGACTTCTAACCGGCACCGCTGTAGGATTCTCGGACTGGAAAGAGCGCCAGCATGCCGGACCGGTCTCCAGGGAGTCGCGGGCCTTCGGGGAGTTACGCAAGGGCGGCTGCCTCCCCGGCCTCGGACAACGCCTTTTTTCGGTCGGTGAAGGTGGAACGTGGGGTGCAATGTATTTTGCGCCCTGGAATGACACTAGAAAAGTGTACGGAGGCAATGGAGGACCTTGTTGGGAAAGGTGGTATTCTGGCCACCGAGAAGGAGTTCGGAAAGGCGGTGTTTTATCTGGCGAATGAAGAGCTAGTGCACCGGGCCCTAAGCAGGGGAGTCACGGTAGACAACATCTTTTTACCTATGGAGCTGGTGACGGCCCCCACGCAACGTATCGTGCTTGGGCATGTTAAGCCTTTCATTCCAAATGAGGACTTGCTACCCCCACTGGCCCGTTTAGGGCAAGTAAGGTCGGAGATCACTGCCATCCGACACAAATTTAAGAGACACACCCTCCGCACCGTAATCTCTTTCCGGCGTCAGGTATTCATGCAGCTGGAAAGGGAGGATGATGTTGAGGGCCGGTTTACTGTCCGGCACGAGGGAGTGGATTATCAGGTGTACTGGAGCTCCGAGCGACCGCGGTGCCATGCGTGCAGGGGGGTGGGGCACTTTCGGAGGGACTGTCCTGCCGCCCGGAACCCGAGGGAGCCCATTTCGGGCACCAGTGCCCCAGCTACCTCTGCCCCTGATCCTACTCCTGCGCGTGCGTCTGCACCTGCATCTGACCCTGCCCCCGCCCGTGATCCTGCCCCAGCCCCTCACCCTGCCCCTGCCCCTACCCCTACCCCTACTCCTACGGTTGGGTCGGTCCCTGCTCCTCTCCCTGTGGTTCAGGTGGGGGACGGGGTGGAGTCTGTGCGGAGTAAGAAGGCAAAGGGGAAATCCAAACACAGTAAGAAGCGGGCCTTTGAGGCTGCAGAGCTCACGCCCATTTCGCCTGAAGTGGAGCGTGGGGCTCGGGGAGGTGCGCAAGCAGACGGGGCGATGGAAACAGAGAGTGTCGCCCCATCGGTGCAGCCTGCACCTGTGTGCTCCTCCGGTATGAAGAGGAGAAGGGAATGTTCCCGCAAGAGGGCAGGGGATGTAGATGCGGAGGAGTCCCAGGAAGGGGTGGGAATCCGGGTAGGGGTTGGTTCTAAACCTGAGTCCCCAGATGTAGCCACCAGTCCTGGGGAAGATGGTGTGGTTGTGCAAATAGCTTGTGATAGCCCTGTTTGCACAAATGGGGCAGCCCTGGAGGCCTCCACCCAGGACCTACAAGTCAGCGCCTCTCTGGAGGCCAGTGTACCGAATAATGTAAGAGGAGACGAGACAAAGCTCTCTCATTCTCAGCACCAGGCTGCTTGTGAATCCCTTGGACCAAAGGTGCCGGGTTCCCCTCTATGCCTGCCCCCTGGGGAGGGCGTTTTTCTGTGCACGTCGACCCCAGCAATTAATGACTTGCAGGGAGTCCCTGGGGATTGTCCCTCCACTGTCGCAAATGTGGATGAGGCTGATGCGACGGTGGAGCGGGCAGGTAAGAGCGAGGTGCCCGCTGCGCGGTATGGGTCACAAGCGCAGCCATCTTTTGGAACATGCGGGGAGGCCGATGGAGATTCTGTCTGCAGTGACGGGTTGGAGGGGGACTCTTTCGATAGTGAAATAATGGACGTCCTCACCCCTCCTGAGAAGTCCCCATTGATACCTGTAGAGGAAATTAAGCATTTTATTCTCACCTCTGAGGGTGCCAAGCACCGGCCTCAACTAGCCTCGCTACGCTGGCCCAGCATGCCGAGGCTGGTGAGGTCCCTGCGAGTCATCCTCGGACGAAAGGGAAAGGGAAAGAGGAATGCGGTGGCGGGGAACGACAGACGGCAACTAAAATCTTTCCTAGATGACCTAGTAAGGGACATTAGAGGGAGAAGCAGCCTCGCTCCTACGGGGGATGGTGGGTCACAGGGTGTCGCTGGTACCGCTCGAGCCCGGAAGGCAAAAAGTAACCTTGCTTTCTTTCCGGACAGTGTGGTGGAGGGCGCCTCCGCTCTCACCGAAATGGGCACAGCTGCTGAGCCCTAGTGTGCTCCCGCCATGAAGCTTACCATAGCTAGTCTCAACGTAAACGGCAGCAGGGGTCCTCTTCGCAGGCATAACAATCTCTCAGCCCTCAGGGATGGGCGGTATACGGTGAGTTTCCTGCAGGAAACCCATACCATCCCTGGGGACGAGTCTGCTTGGCTCCTGGAGTGGCAGGGCGGGGTCTACATGAGCCACCTCAGCTCCATTTCTAGCGGGGTGGCGATCCTGTTGGCCCCGACCTTCCAGCCAGTAATTGAAAGAGTCCAGGACGTTGTGCCCAGCCGTCTGCTCCACCTGGTTGTGCGCCTGGATGGCGTACCATTGCATTTTATCAATGTGTATGCTCCCAGGCGCGGTGTGATGCAGACGCGCCTATTCTGCCAGCTGTCCACCCTGCTGAGCTCCATCGATCCTGGGGATTGCGTCATCCTCGGGGGAGATTTCAATTGTACCCTCGAGGCGGAGGACCGTTCGGGCCTCCAACGCGACCCAGCATCGGCAAAAAAGTTAAAGGAGCTAGTCGGCTCCTTTGACTTGGTGGACAGCTGGCGGCATCTTCACCCCAACTCTAGCGCCTTCTCGAGAAGGTCTAGAGAAGGAGGTTCCAGGATAGACCGCATTTACATCTCTCGGGCCTACGTCTCCCGCGTGTCGGCGTCCTCCATGCGGCCGGTGTCGTGCTCGGATCATCACCTTGTGTGGATGGAATTTATTCCACTACACCCTCGGGTGGGATCCGGGTATTGGCATTTTAACAACCGGCTGCTGGAGGACAGCCGATTCCGGGATTCGTTCCAAGCTTTCTGGGTCTCCTGGAAGGAGAGGCGGAGAGAGTTCTGCTCCCTACGGCTATGGTGGGATGTGGGCAAAGCCCACATCCGGTTTTTATGTCGGGAGTACACTAGGGGGTCGACAAAGAGGCGGAGCTCTGAGGTTGAGCGGCTTGAGAGAGCGTTGCTTGACCTGGAGTCCCGCCTCGGTCCGACCGCTGGAGACCAACAGCTGTGGCAGGAATACCAGGAGAAGAAGGACGCACTAAGGAACCTGCAGCTCCAGCAGTCCCGAGGTGCGTACGTGAGGTCACGGATCCAAATGCTGCAGGATTTGGACCGTGGCTCACCCTTCTTCTACTCGTTGGAAAGGTGGCGGGGAGTTCAAAAGCAGCTAGTGGAGCTGCTGGCTGCCGATGGCTCCTCCATCACGGACCCTGATGGAATTAACAACGAGGTCCGTTCATTCTATCGGTCCTTATTCTCGCCTGATCCGTCAAATGCGGAGGCGTGTAATGAGGTCTGGGAGGATTTGCCGAAGGTCAGCCCAGAGGACGCAGTGCGTCTGGATGCCCCCCTGACTCGGGAGGAGCTGTCCACTGCCCTTCGGCAACTCCGGAGGGGCAAGTCCCCTGGTTTGGATGGACTGAGTGTTGAGTTTTATCAGGCTTTTTGGGATGTCCTGGGGGATGATTACAGCCTTGTCCTAGGGGAGAGCCTAGCCACCGGAGAAATGCCCCTCTCATGGCGGAGAGCTGTTGTGGTCCTACTGCCCAAGAAGGGAGACCTCCGCCTGCTAAAGAACTGGCGGCCGGTCTCCCTCTTGTGCGTGGACTACAAGATCTTCGCCCGGGCAATGGCCAACCGTCTGGGTTCGGTAATTGGACAGGTGGTCCATCCTGACCAATCTTATACAGTCCCGGGCCGCTCCATCCAGGACAATGTCCACCTAGTACGGGACCTGATCCACCTACTCCAGGAGACTGGGACCCCGGCAGCGTTTCTTTCTCTTGACCAGGAGAAGGCTTTTGACCGGGTGGACCACAGTTTCCTGGTGGGCACCCTGCAGGCTTTTGGGCTCGGACCACACTTTGTGGCCCGAGTTCGGCTCCTGTACTCTGCCGCAGAGTGCCTAGTTAAAATTAATGGATCATTGACAGGACCTATCCACTTCCGAAGAGGAGTGCGTCAAGGGTGCCCCATGTCCGGTCAACTGTATGCGATCTGTGTCGAGCCATTCCTCGGCCTTCTTCGGCGAAGGCTGACAGGTCTGGTTCTGCGCGAACCGGACATGGGGGTCGTCCTCTCGGCCTACGCCGATGACGTACTCCTCATGATGACAGACCCCTGTGACCTGCGGAGGATGCGCGAGTGCCAAGATGTTTTCTCGGCGGCATCCTCCGCAAGGATCAACTGGGCGAAATGTTCCAGACTCTTAGTAGGCCAGTGGCAGGTGGACTCCCTGCCGGAGGAGATGAGAGCTTTTGAGTGGAGCACCAGACATCTTCTCTATCTGGGAGTCTACCTGAGTCCTTCTGGGGAGACCTGGCTGGCGAACTGGCAGGACCTGGAGACAAAGGTCATGGCCCGGCTAGGGCGCTGGTCAGGCCTTCTCAGGGTGCTTTCCTATCGAGGCAGGGTGGTGGTCATGAACCAGCTGGTGGCCTCCATGTTGTGGTACCGGATGGTCACCTTGGCCCCCCCTGCCCCTTTTGTCGCAAGAATGCAGAGGAAGCTAGTGGACTTCTTCTGGGGAAACAGGAAGCACTGGGTCTCTGCAGTGGTTCTGAGTCTCCCAGAAGGAGAGGGCGGACAGTCGCTGGTGTGTGTACGCACACGACTGGCGGCTCTCCGCCTCAGGACGCTGCAGAGATTCCTGTACGCCGAGCACCCTCCCAGGTGGCGACTTTCTTCCTCCGGAGGGGCTGCTGTCTTGCCGAAGATATGCAGCTACCACCGGCGGGCGTTAGCCGTGCTGCTTTGCAGAGGCTGCCCGGCTTCTATCAGGACCTACTGAGAGTCTGGAACATGGTTGCCTCAGGCCGGGAATCCCCTCCTCTGGCAGAGGGCGGGGTCCTGGCCGACCCTTGCCCTGTCTCAACGGATGTCAGTGCGGCTCAGGTGTGTGGAACGACTCGGGCTGAGCTGCTCGTCGGGCCCAGGCCCCGCAGCCTTACCCGAGAGACGAATCCACACAACTTGAGCCGTCTTTCATCGACACCCACAATCCCATTCAGGGATGCAGGCAGGAGGTACCTTTATGGGCTGCTGCTCCACACCCTCCACTTCCTAGCATTTGTCCACCGTCCCGACACGCCATGGCGGTCGGTCTTTCCACCTGGAGGTGAGGGGGGTCCCCAGTGGAAGTCCCTCTACAAGAGAGTCCTTCCCATGCACCTTGGGGATCTCGGCTGGAGGGTGCTGCATAAAGCGGTGCCCTGCAATAAGTTCTTTAGTTTGTACACGGATCTCCCAGCCGCGTGTCACTTCTGCGGGCTGGAGGAGACCGTGTACCATATGTACGTGGAGTGTGTGAGGCTGCAGCCCCTTTTCGTGTATTTGCGTGGGCTGCTTCTCGCCTTCTGGTTGCATTTCAGTCCCACCCTATTCATATATGGTCATCCAGTAAGGAGGGGGGCACAGAGGGATGAGGATGTCCTTGTCAACTTGCTCCTGGGGCTGGCGAAAATTGCCATCCGTGGCTCCTGGAAAAGGGTGGCAGGAGGTTCTCCCCGGGCGGACTGCCTGGCTATGTTTAGGGGGTATGTTCGAGCCCGGGTGAACATTGAAAAGGAACACGCACAGTCCACGGCGACCGTCGAGATGTTCCGGGACCGTTGGGCTCCGCGGGGTGTAAATGCCATCATTGATGAGGATGGCAATATATTGGTTTAACATGTATTGTCTGTTTGTAGTGTAGTAAATGTGTTATTCACTGGGTTTGTAAATATTATATAGCACCGACATTTGTAATAAAGAATTTTCTAAAAAAAAAAAAAAAAAAAAGTGTTACAGAGAGAGGCTCGTCCCAGCGGCACTGTACCTCAGTGTTACAGAGATAGACCCGTCCCACCGGCACTGTACCTCAGTGTTACAGAGATAGAACCGTCCCACCGGCACTGTACCTCAGTGTTACAGAGACAGGCCCGTCCCACCGGCACTGTACCTCAGTGTTACAGAGACAGACTCGTCCCACCAGCACTGTACCTCAGTGTTACAGTGACAGACCCATCCCACCGGCACTGTACCTCAGTGTTACAGTGACAGGCCCGTCCCACCGGCACTGTACCTCAGTGTTACAGTGACAGACCCGTCCCAAAGGCACAGTACGTCGGTGTTACTGAGACAGACCCGTCCCACCAGCACTGTACCTCAGTGTTACAGTGACAGATGCGTCCCACCGGCACTGTACCTCAGTGTAACACTGAGAGACCCCTCCCACCGGCACTGTACCTCAGTGTTACAGTGACAGCCCGTCCCACCGTCACTGTACATCAGTGTTACAGTGACAGGCACGTCCCACCGTCACTGTACATCAGTGTTACAGAGATAGACCCGTCCCACCGGCACTGTACCTCAGTGTTACAGAGATAGACCCGTCCCACCGGCACTGTACCTCAGTGTTACAGAGACAGGCCCGTCCCACCGGCACTGTACCTCAGTGTTACAGAGACAGACTCGTCCCACCAGCACTGTACCTCAGTGTTACAGTGACAGACCCATCCCACCGGCACTGTACCTCAGTGTTACAGTGACAGGCCCGTCCCACCGCACTGTACCTCAGTGTTACAGTGACAGACCCGTCCCAAAGGCACAGTACGTCGGTGTTACTGAGACAGACCCGTCCCACCAGCACTGTACCTCAGTGTTTACAGTGACAGATGCGTCCCACCGGCACTGTACCTCAGTGTAACACTGAGAGACCCCTCCCACCGGCACTGTACCTCAGTGTTACAGTGACAGCCCGTCCCACCGTCACTGTACATCAGTGTTACAGTGACAGGCACGTCCCACCGTCACTGTACATCAGTGTTACAGAGACAGGCCCGTCCCACCAGCACTGTACCTCAGTGTTACAGAGACAGGCCCGTCCCACCGTCACTGTACCTCAGTGTTACAGTGACAGACTCGTCCCACCGGCACTGTAACCTCAGTGTTACAGGGACAGGCCCGTCCCACCGGCACTATATACCGCTGTGCTACAGAGACAGGCCCGTCCCACCGGCACTGTACCTCAGTGTTACAGTGACAGACCCGTCCCACCGGCACTGTACCTCAGTGTTACAGTGACAGAACCATCCCCAAAGGCACTGTACGTTGGTGTTACTGAGACAGACCCATCCCAGCGGCACTGTACCTCAGTGTTACAGAGACAGACCCGTCCCACCGTCACTGTACCTCAGTGTTACAGTGACAGTCCCGTCCCACCGTCACTGTAACTTAGTGCTACAGAGACAGACTCGTCCCACCCGGCACTGTACATCAGTGTCACAGTGACAGACTCGTCCCACCGGCACTGTAGCTCACTGTTACAGAGATAGACCCGACCCACCGGCACTGTACCTCAGTGTTACAGTGACGGACCCGTCCCACCGGCACTGTACATCTGTGTTACAGAGATAGACCCGTCCCAACTACACTGTACCTCAGTGTTACAGTGACAGACTCGACCCACCGGCACTGTACCTCTGTGTTACGGAGACAGACCCGTCCTACCGGCATTGTACATCAGTGTTACAGTGACAGACTCTTCCCACCAGCACTGTACCTCAGTGTTACAGTGACAGGCCCGTCCCACCGGCACTGTACCTCATTGTTACAGAGACAGACCCGTCCCACCGGCACTGTACCTCAGTGTTACAGAGACAGACCTGTCGCAAAGGCACTGTACCTCTGTGTTACTGAGACAGACCCGTCCCACCGGCACTGTACCTCTGTGTTACATTGACGGAACCCGTCACAACCGGCACTGTAGCTCCGTGTTACAGTGACAGGCCCATCCCCACCGGCACTGTACCTCTGTGTTACAGAGACAGGCCCGTCCCACCGGCACTGTACCTCTGTGTTACAGTGACAGACCCGTCCCCACCGGCACTGTACCTCAGTGTTACAGAGATAGACCCGTCCCACCGGCACTGTACCTGAGTGTTACAGAGACAGGCCCGTCCCACCGGCACTGTACCTCTGTGTTACAGTGACAGACCCGTCCCACCGGCACTGTACCTCAGTGTTACAGTGACATATCGTCCCACCGGCACTGTACCTCAGTGTTACAGTGACAGACCCGTCCCACCGGCACTGTACATCAGTGTTACAGTGACAGACCCGTCCCACCGGCACTAGATCTCAGTGTTACAGAGACAGACTCGTATCACAGGCACTATATGTCAGTGTTACAGAGACAGGCCCGTCCCCACCGGCAACTGTACCTCAGTGTTACAGATATAGACTGTCCCACCGGCAACTGCAACCTCAGTGTTACAGTGACAGACCCATCCCACCGGCACTGTACCTCAGTGTTACAGAGACAGACCCGTCCCACCCGGCACTGTACCTCAGTGTTACAGTGACAGGCCCATCCCACCGGTACTGTACCTCAGTGTTACTGATTCAGACCCGTCCCACCAGCACTGTCCCTCAGTGTTACAGTGACAGACCTGTCCCACCGGCACTGTACCTCAGTGTTACGGTGACAGACCCATCCCACCGTCACTGTTCCTCAGTGTTACAGTGACAGACTCATCTCACCAGCACTGTACCTGAGTGTTACAGTGACAGACCCGTCCCACCGGCACTGTACCTCAGTGTTACAGTTACAGACCCATCCCACCGTCACTGTTCCTCAGTGTTACAGTGACAGACTCATCTCACCAGCACTGTACCTGAGTGTTACAGTGACAGACCCGTCCCACCGGCACTGTACCTCAGTGTTACAGAGACAGACCCATCCCACTGGCACTTGATCTCAGTGTTACAGTGACAGACGCGTCCCACCGGCACTTGATCTCAATGTTACAGAGACAGACTCGTCGCACCGGCACTGTATGTCGGTGTTATTGAGACAGACTCATCCCACCGGCACTGTACCTCAGTGTTACTGAGATAGACCTGTCCCACCGGCACTGTACCTCAGTGTTACGGAGATAGACCCATCCCACCGGCACTGTACCTCAGTGTTACAGAGACAGCCCGTCCCACCGGCACTGTACCTCAGTGTTACGGTGACAGACCCGTCCCACCATCACTGTACCTCAGTGTTACAGTGACATCTCGTCCCACCGGCACTGTACCTCAGTGTTACGGAGATAGACCCGTCCCACCGGCACTGTACCTCAGTGTTACAGAGACAGACCCATCCCACCGGCACTGTACCTCAGTGTTACAGTGAAGGACCCGTCCCACCGGCACTGTACCTCAGTGTTACAGAGACAGACTCGTCCCACCGGCACTGTACCTCAGTGTTACAGAGATAGACCCGTCCCACCGGCACTGTACCTCAGTGTTACAGTGACAGACCCGTCCCACCGGCCCTGTACCTCAGTGTTACAGTGACAGGCCCACCCCACCGTCACTGTACCTCAGTGTTACTGAGACAGACTCGTCCCACCGGCACTGTACCTCAGTGTTACAGTGACAGACCCGTCCCACCGGCACTGTACCTCAGTGTTACAGTGACAGACCCGTCCCACCGGCACTGTACCTCAGTGTTACAGTGACAGACTCGTCCCACCGGCACTGTACCTCAGTGTTACAGTGACAGACCCGTCCCACCGGCACTGTACCTCAGTGTTACAGTGACAGACCCCTCCCACCGGCACTGTACCTCAGTGTTACAGAGACAGACTCTTCCCACTGGCACTGTACCTCAGTGTTACAGTGACAGACCCGTCCCACTGGCACTGTACCTCAGTGTTACAGAGATAGACCTGTCCCACCGGCGCTGTACCTCAGTGTTACAGAGACAGGCCTGTCCCACCATCACTGTACCTCAGTGTTACAGTGACAGACTCAGCGCTAATGGTACTGAACATCATGGTTTAGTGTGACTGCACCATCGCCAACAGTACTGAGCCCTGGTGTTTTACTGTGTTTGACCTGTCCTCACTGATAGACCTGTCTTCTCTGGTACAGAACCCTGGTGTATTTGTGTCAGCCTGTTACCACCGGTTCTGTACCACAATGAGTAATCTGTGTGCACCTCATTTTCAGGTGACCACTTTTTCTGGACTCCTGGCTAGTAGTGGGTGAATCTGTGCTGGGCCAACCCCCGTCTGCCTTTTCTGAAATAAAGACTGCTCCCTCTGCTCCAGGTGTGACTCACCTGTACCCTTTACAACAGCAATATACAGACAGCAAGCTCACGAAACCGACCCCCCGCCCCCATCCCTCCGCTGTCTTCCTGAGTAGACTGCTCTTCCGTCCGGGAAGGGGAACCTTTGAGAGTGTCCCATCGCCCTGTGTAATTACTGTTTGTCCGTTCACCCCCTCACCCATCCCCCACCCCCACGTCACCTGCAAATCCTAAGGAGGAGGGGCGCCGTTAGGAGAGGAGGTGTGTTTAATAACAGGCCTGTGCTTGGGGAATGCAGAGCTGTGGTAACATGTTGAGCATTTGATGAAACTCTGCACCTCGCACTTCGATTAATCATCACCGCCTCTGGAACAAAGCTTCCCGCTCACACGGAACAACAGTCGACACAGTCACTCCAGCCTCCCACCCTCCCCCACCCTCCTGGCCTGTGTCCTATCTCTTGCGCGGAGAGTCTTATCCCAGGAATGTGCGGAATCCCACTCTTGGCAAACCTGCCCAGTCCCCACAGGGAGCTGAGTCTCACAACTCGTCTCGGGAATGTAACAGACCTTTCACCCTTCCAGCGCCAACCTCTCCCCCACACTCACCCCTCCCCGTCATAACCAATCCCCCTGCACTAGCCTCACGCAACAGCTGGGTAGCTGTCAACTCAGGGAGACGGTCTGCAAACAATGGTGGAAGAGAACGCGCGTGTGTGTGCGTATGAGAGAAAGAGAAGGATGAAGAGAGGGAGGAGAGAGTTGGAATGAGAGAGAAGAGGGATAGAGATGGAATGAAAGTGATGGACAGGGTGAAAGAAAGGAGAGAGGAGAGAAAGGGGAAGGGAGAGAGAGAGAGACAAAGGAGCAGACAGGTGCAGAAGTGTAGGCAAGTTGAGAGGCGGCAGGGGTATTAGAGATAATTGATACCGCAGAGGACAGGGTAGGGTAGGGGCACTGGAGGGACAAAACAAGAGAGGAAAGGAGAGGAAAAGTGAGTGTGAGGGGGTGGAAGGGGTGGTCAGACGCAAGGAGAATGAGACAGCAAGAATTTCTGCAGGAGCACGAACTTTAATGAATTAAATGGAATATCTGGATTGCGTCCAGCGAAGAGATCGCAGAATGTAGAGTGAGAGAAGACTGGCAAGAGCAGTGGGAGGGAGCAGGAGGAGTTGGGCAGTTATAGGAGAGGTGTGAAGGGAGAGATTTAGGTAGGGACAGAAGAGAGGATACAGAAACCAGAAACACACTGCGGGTCAGGCAGCAGCGAGAGTGAGAGACAGTTAATGGTCACTCAGCACGGGGTTAATGTTCTACTCTCCGTAGAGTAAACCAACATTCTCCACACAGAGAATATAGGTGGAAGATAGAGGGGTAGGACAGCGTGAGGAGAGAGAAAGCTGCCGGGGACGGGGCGGGATGGGGTCAGGTGGACAGTGAGAGTGGAAAGGAAGGGAGTACAGTGGAGAGAATGAGAAAACTGGAACCAGAGAGACGGTAAAGGAGGGGAAATCGGAGGAGAGAAAAGGATTGAATGCGAGATGGAGACGAGGGAGTGACTGGGAGGGTTCAGAAGAAAAGGAAGAGGAGAATGTAAGGAAAGAGAGAAGGTGGTGAACGAGAAAGAGAGATGGTCATCTCGATGTAAAGGTACCTACGGTTTAAATAGCGAGCCTAGCAGTTTGAGAGAAAGCAGTGTCTTTTGTGTGTGTGTGTGTGTGTGTGAGAGAGAGACAGAGAGAGAGAAGAGAGAGAGTGTGTGAGTGAGTGAGAGAGAGAGAGAGAGAAGAGAGATAGAGTGTGTGTGAGTGAGTGAGAGAGAAAGATGAATGCTGGCGCGGGGAGTGGGGAGTGAGACGCACCAGAAGTTTGGGTGTTATTGATGTCTGCTGCGGTGAGAGAACTGGCTGGCATTCCCTCGGGAGTGCGATCCTGCGGGAGTGAGAGGAAAGAGAGAAAGGGACGGTGGAGCGAGAAAGGAAGAGGGAATGAAGGAGGGGAGGGAGGGAGGGGAGAGGAGAGAAGGAAAGCGGCAGTGAAAGAAAGAGGGGGAGAGAACGAAGAGTTAGAGAAAATGAGAAAGGGAGAAAGAAGGAATGTGGGATATAGCGAGGGTGAGAGCGGAGGGACGGACGGAGGTAGGCGGTGTGGGAACCGCAGCAGTGACGAAAATTTAATGAAGTGCGGGCTCCGAACACCTGCCCAGATCGCCGCTAAACTTGCAACTTTAGCAGTGTTGTCCGCGCTCCTAGCCTGCGTGGGGTGAGGGGTGTTGCCTGGGTGGGGGGTTGAGGAGAGAGGACTTTGCCCTCCCTTACCTGCGGCCGCCGATAGCAGCAGGAGGATGTCCGTCAGCAGAGCCATCGCGCCCGCAAGTTCCGCCGCCTCGGCCGCACTGCCCGCTCGCCGTGACGTTCGCAAGTGCCAGCCCTCGGCCGAGAGAAGGGGAGGACCCGAAAGCGCACCCTCCGCCTTCACATCAAAGGAGCCCAGCACTGGGGGGCGTGTATTCCTTACGCGCCCACATCACACGACAGGCGGCAGATGCAGCCCCGAGCCCCTAGTTACAGATACAGCGGACACCGTCTGCAACTGTAATTCCCGCCCCGGGAGGGGGGGGGAGGAGGGCGGGACGAAAGCGAAGGGGGACGGAGAGAGGGAGAGGAGGAAGGGTGGGGAGAAAGCGAAGGCGGTGGGAGAGAAGAGTGGGAAGAGCGAAAGGGGTGGGGGAGAGGGAGGGTGGGGAGAGAGAAGGGAGATGGGAGAGTTGGGGAGAGGGAGAAGGGAGTGGGGAGAGAAAAAAGGGGTGAAGGGAGGGTGGGGAGGGAGATAGGCTGGGAAGAGGGGGAGAAGTATGGCTGGAGGAGGGAGAGAGGGATGATGGGAAGACATAGAAGGGACCAAGGAAGATAGGAAGCTGGGGAAAGAGGGAGAAGGGATGGTGGGAGAGAAAGAAGGGGGTGAAGGGAGAGCAATGGGAGGGAAGGATCGCAGAGGAAAAGAGGAAGGATGGGGAGAGAAAGAAGGGGTGATGGGGAGTGAGATGGTAGGGTGTGGAGTGATGGAGAAAGACAGGGGTAGGATGATGAGAGACGGTGGAATGAGAAAGAGGACAGGAAGAGTGGGTGGATGAGAGAAGGGAAGTCTAGGGGGTGGGGACTGGGAGAGAGGAGGAGGTGAGAGAGGGAGGGAAGATGATGGAGAGATTGGGGAGGGAGGGGCTGGGAAGGGGAGAGGAGTAGATTAGGGTGAGGGCTGTCGAGCATGGGAGTTAGAAGAAGAGATTGTGGGAAGGAGCAGGGGAGGGAGAGAAGGAAGTGCACCACAAATTCACTCAGCCTACAGACATAGCACATTCTATAAACAGATCATCCGTCCATGTGTAAATCACATGTACACACCATTGTATACACACATCATTACACATACATGTACATCACATGCTGATTCACATTGCACTCACATGCCTACAAGTCACAGATACATACATGCTCATTCTCCAATATCACTCATATGAATGTTCACACTCACAGTGAATTATTTGCACACATGCACCCACAACTCACCACACACGGACACCCACAAATACTCACAAAATGAATTCATCACACACGGACACCCACAAATACTCACACAATGAACTTATAACACATGGACACCCACAAATACTCACACAATGAACTCATCACACATGGACACCCACAAATATTCACACAATGAACTCATCACACACGGACACCCACAAATACACAATGAACTCATCACACACAGACACCCACAAGTACTCACACAATGAATTCATCACACACGGACACCCACAATGAACTCATCACACACGGACACTCACAAATACTCACACAATTAACTCATCACACATGGACACCCACAAATATTCACACAATGAACTCATCACAGATGGACACCCACAAATACTCACACAATGAACTCATCACACATGGGCACCCACAATGAACTCATCACACACGGACACCCACAAATACTCACACAATGAACTCATCACACATGGACACCCACAAATACTCACACAATGAACTCATCGCACATGGACACCCACAAATACTCACACAATGAACTCATCACACATGGACACCCACAATGAACTCATCACACATGGACACCCACAAATATTCACACAATGAACTCATCACACATGGACACCCACAAATACTCACACAATGAACTCATCACACACAGACACCCACAAATACTCACACAATGAACTCATCACACATGGACACCCACAAATATTCACACAATGAGCTCATCACACACGGACACCCACAATGAACTCATCACACATGGACACCCACAATGAACTCATCACACACAGACACCCACAAATACTCACACAATGAACTCATCACACATGGACACCCACAAATATTCACACAATGAACTCATCACACAAGGACACCCACAAGTACTCACACAATGAACTCATCACACATGGACATCCACAAATACTCACACAATGAACTCATCACAGATGGACACCCACAAATACTCACACAATGAACTCATCACACATGGACACCCACAATGAACTCATCACACACGGACACCCACAAATATTCACACAATGAACTCATCACACACGGACACACACAAATACTCACACAATGCACTCATCACACATGGACACCCACAAATACTCACACAATTAACTCATCACACATGGACACCCACAAATATTCGCAGAATGAACTCATCACACACAGACACCCACAAACACTCACACAATGAACTCATCACACATGGACACCCACAAATATTCACACGATGAACTCATGACACATGGACACCCACAATGAACTCATCACACATGGACACCCACAAATATTCACACAATGAACTCATCACACACGGACACCCACAAATACTCACACAATGAACTCATCACACATGGACACCCACAAATACTCACACAATGAATTCATCACACATGGACACCCACAAATACTCACACAATGAACTCATCACACATGGACACCCACAATGAACTCATCACACACGGACACCCACAAATATTCACACAATGAACTCATCACACACGGACACCCACAAATATTCACACAATGAACTCATCACACACGGACACCCACAAATACTCACACAATGAACTCATCACACACGGACACCCACAAATACTCACACAATGAACTCATCACACACGGACACCCACAAATACTCACACAATGAACTCATCACACATGGACACCCACAAATACTCACACAATGAACTCATCACACACGGACACCCACAAATACTCACACAATGAACTTATCACACACAGACACCCATAATGAACTCATCACACATGGACACCCACAAATACTCACACAATGAACTCATCACACACGGACACCCACAAATATTCACACAATGAACTCATCACACACGGACACCCACAAATACTCACACAATGAACTCATCACACACGGACACCCACCAATACACACAGAATGAATTCATCACAGATATGCACCCACAAATACACTCACATAGTTTCTCTCTCCCTCACACAAAGATACACACACCACATATGTACGATTTTGTGCTTATATCTGTAACAAAACTCACCTGTGCTCAGTAACTAAGGATATCCAGCACAGAATCAACATATCAACACATATACATGGACACAGATATATACATACATGTACACAGTGCTCATGTGCTATGCATATCTGCACATCTGAACAAACAATATCACACACACCAATGTACATTCCCACAAACAGTTATTCTCGCAATCACATAAGTGCATGTAAACACACACAAACACTCTTTCTTATTTGAGAGAAGGCCCTAAGGATAAGCTTGGAAATTATAGACCAGAGAGCCCGATGTCCATCACAGTTAAATTTTTGGAAGGTATTCTAAGTGACAGGAGACATTCGTATTTGGATAGACAGGGGTGGATTTCCCTTGGGTGCTCTGGGTTCCTGTCATATTCCTAACACACAGAAATTAGTAGGTTAATTGGTCATTGTAATTTGTCCTATGATTAAGCTATGGTTAAATCGGTGAGATGCTGAGCCGAAGGGCTTGTCGGGATGGAAGGGCCTGTTCCATGCTGCATCTCTAGTGTGTGTCTCAACGCGGTCAGACACAGAGAGAAACTTCATCCACACTGTCCCATCACACATTCCTGGGGTCAGACACAGAGAGAAACTCCATCCACACTGTCCCGTCACACACTTCTGGGGTCAGAGTGAAGCTCTCTCCACAATACTATTCAAGAGGTTTGGATGTGTACATGGATAGGAGGGGTTCATAAGGTTATGGTGGGGGTGCAGGTGGAGAGGACTAGGCAACAGATCAGGTCAGTGTTCACTAGATGGGCCTGTTTCTGCACTGTTATGCTCCCATGATTCAGAGATACAGACACAGTCATTGAGTAACCTACAGTCAGTCCCTCCTTCTATTCCACACACACACGCATGCAGATGCACAGACACACACACACACACACGCACACAGATATGCATACAGAAAACATACACATGTGCACACACATTGATATGTACACAGATACATACACAGCCCCCCCAACACAGACAGACAGACACACACACACACCTTTCCACAGTTATTTTGTAAATAACATTATTCTTTGCATTCCTGGTTAGATGCTAACTGCATTTCATTGGCTTTGTATCTGTACTCAGCACAATGACAATAAAGTTGAATCTAATCTAATCTAATTTGCTTGATTTTGACATCCCTGGATGGCAAAGTTTCCCAAACTGCCCTTCCCCATTCCACCCCAAACACAAGCAAGTGTACGGATATCCTTCCCTCTCCGGTCCCTTGCGCCTGTCTGTTTCTGCACAGTACTGGGGTGTGCTGGACGGTCACAGGTGCTGCATGTCTATCGAACGTACTCCACCTGATCTAGGACTCACCTACACTGAGCGTCCTGCTCTGGGCAGAAATTTCATTCTGGCCATTGAAGGGATTAACCACATATTCAGGCATTTGTTCGAGTTTATTTCGCTGCCGCCCATCCAGTTCTGCCCATTTTACAGGGTGATGGGGCCGCAGAGCAAGTGTGGATGAGGCTGACTTCAATTACGGACATAGGCGACGTTTGGGACGAGCTGTTAGTTTATTCGAGCCGAGGGATCAGGTTATTCAAAGTAAGCAGTTTAGTATTAGCATCTAAAACAGGCTGGCTGATTCTGTGTGACTTGGCAGGACAGGAACGTGGAGGCACCACACCCATCCTTTGATTTTCCATTGTTGAATGTTATTTTTGAATGAAGGAGGGCTCACAGCACCAGGTTTATTGTTCGAAAGTCTGGGAGGCGGGTTGGGGGGAGGAAGCTGGGGGGGTGGTGATGGCAGAGAACCGACTCACTTATTGGAACCTGATGCAACAAGCTCCCCAAAACTAACCAGGTGTCAAGACCCTGCCCCTCTCTGTCTGCCTCCACTTACCACCCCCACCCCCTTCCTTGAGCCAAGGCTGTGCCAGCTGTACTTTGTAATGTAATCATCTCTATCTTTCTGCCGTGTCCGGAAAGCTGGTTCAACTGTGTGACTGATGTCTGTCTGAATCGTCTGACTGTGTATCTGATGTCTGACTGTCTCCCTGTCTGAATATGTCTCTGATGAGTGACTATCTGTCTTCTACACCTTCGGACACGTCTTTGTTCCGATCTGACCACGCTGACTCTGGGAATAAAAAAAAGTATATCTTTATAATTCCTGTTCTGATGAAGGGACTGGAAACAGCGATTCTCTCTCCACACAAGCTGCCCGATCTACTGAGTGTTTCCATTATTACTGGTTGTTACATCATATTATATCTGACTGCATATTCAACTCTCTGTATATCCAACGATTTGTATATCTGACTGTGTGCGACTCTACCTCATTCTATATCTGAACTGCTGTAGGCTTGACACTCTGTATGTCTGAATGTCTGTATTTATGACCCTGTATATCAGACTGATTCTGATTGAGTATCAGACTGTTTCTCTCTGTACATCTCTCTCTGGTTAACTGACCATCGGTATATCTGACTGTATCTGATTCTCTACATCTGACAGTATATCTGAGATTGTATGTCTCACTCGCTCTATATCTGACTCACTGTATATCTAGCAACACACACAAAAAATGCTGGTGAACACGGAAGACCAGGCAGCATCTATAGGAAGAGGTACTGTCGATGTTTCGGGCCGACACCCTTCCTCAGGGCTGAAATGTCCACTGTACCTCTTCCTATAGATGCTGCCTGGCCTGCTGCGTTCACCAGCATTTTTTGTGCATGTTGCTTGAAATTCCAGCAGCTGCAGATTTCCTCGTGTTTGCGATCTTAAAATCACACTCTCTCCCTCTGTCTCCCACACTCCCTCCCATCTCCCTCTCCTTCACCCTCTCCCACTCCATCTCCTGCTCTCTTGCTCTTCCTCCTTCACCTTCTGTGTTATTCTCTCTCTCTGTCACACTCTCCCACTCCCTGTTCTTCTCTCTCCCTCTCCTTCTCACTCTCACCCTCCATCTCCCTCACATTCTCTCTTCCTCCCTCACTCTCTCCCACTCTCTCTCCCTCTCCCACCTTCTCTCTCTCCTCCCCTCTCCCTCACCCTCTCCACTCCCTTTCCCTCTTTCTCCCTCTCTCTCCCTCCCTCACCCTTTTCCTCATCCTCCTTCTTTCTCCCTCACTCTCAACCACTCTTTCTTTCTCTCTCAACTTCCTTCTTACTCTAACCCCTCTCTCTCTCATCTTTTCTCCATCTCTCCACTCTCTCCCCGACTCCTCTCTTTTTCTCTCCTTCCTATCTCTCACTCCACTCCTCTTTGTCTCTCCCTCATCCTTTCCCTCACCCTCTCTCTCCCATTTCAATTTAACCTCCACTCCCTCACCCTTACCTTAACCCTCTGTCCTTCTCTCTCCCTCCACTCTCATTCACCATCTCTCTCACCCCACCATTTCACCTCCCTCTCCCTCAGCCTCACCCATTCCCAAAATCCTCTCATTCTCCTTGTCCCTGACCTTCTCCCTTTCCCACTCCACTCCCTCCCTCTACCTCACCCTCTACCTCTCCCTCTATCTCCCTCACATTCCCTCACTCACCCTCACCTCCCTCCCTCTCTCCTTGATTCCTCTGCCCTCTTGTTCCCATTCCCTTTGTCTTCTCTCTCTCCTTTTACCTCTGTCTCCTCTCCCTCCCCTTCCTTCTCCCTCTCTTCCCTCTCTCCTGCTCTCTGCCTCCCTCTCAGTACTCTTCTCACTCTCTCCCTCTTTCAATCTCTCTCTCTCCCTTTCTATCACTCTCTCCCTCACCCCATCTCTCTATACCTCTCCCCATTCTCTTCATCTTCCACCCACTACCCCCTCCACTCATCCTCCTTCCCTGTCTCTTTACCACCCTCACTCTTGCTCTCTCTCTTTGTCCCAGTCTCTCTCTAGCTCTCCCTCACTCTCCCTCCCTTAACTCTTATCCTCCCTTTCCCTCCCACTCCCTCTCTTCCTCTCTCTCTCTCCATCTCCCTCTTTTCTCTCTCTTCCCCCACCCTCTTTCATTCTCTCTCTCTGTCCCTCCCCTTCTTTCCCTCTCCCATTGTCTCTCCCTCTTCCTTACTTCTCTCTCTCCTTCTCCCTACCCCTCACTTTCTCACTTTCTCTCTCTTCTTCCTCTATCTCCCTCTCCCTCTCCTTCACCCTCTATTTCCCTCCCACTTCCTCTCTCTCCTGCTTCTCTCACGCCTCGTGTCTCTGTCCCTCCCTCTCCCCATCGCTCCCTGTTCATCTGCTTTTCTCTCCCTCTCTCTCCCACTCTCTCCCATTTCCCTTCCGACTTCTTTCTCTCCCTCTCTCCATACACCCTTCTCTGTTCTTCTCCCTCTTTCCCTCCTCCTCCCTCTCCTCTTCCCTACCCTCTCCCTCCCCTTCTTTCTCTCCCTCTCCCCCATCTCTCCCACTCCCACCCCTCTTTCTCCCTCACACCCCATCTCACTCCCTCTTCTCTCTCTCTCCCTCTCCCTCTCACTCTGTCTCTTTCCCTCTTCCTTCCCTTCCTCTTATGCTCATCCTCTCACCAATCTCCTCTCTAACCCCCTCTACCTCTCCCTCTCCTTCTCCTCGCTCACTCTCCCTTCATTTCCCAGCCTCTTTCTCACTCTCCCTCTCTCCATCTATTCCACTTGCTTTCCTCCACTCTCTCCCACTCGTTCTCTGTCTCTGTCCTTGTCTTTCTATTTCCTTCCCTCTTCCGCCCCTCCCTCCATCTCCTTCTGTCTCCCACCCTCTCCCGCCCACTCTCCCTCCTTTTCCCTTTCCATGTCATCCCCCTTCCTCCCTCTCTCCTTCTTCCTCCCTCTCTCTCACCCCTCCTTCTCTCTTTCTCTCTCTCCCACTCCCTTTTCACCTTCCCTTCCTCCCTCCTTTTCCCCTTCATGTCCTCTTCCTTTCCTCTCCCTCTCTCCCTCCCTCTCTACCCTCTCCCTCCCTCATTCTCCCTCTCTCCTTGTCCCTCTCTGCCCTCTCCCTCTTCCTCTCCATCCCCCTCCCCCTCCCTCTCTTCCTCCTTCTCCTCCCTCTCTCTCTCTCCCCTCCGTACCTCTTCCTCTTGCTCCCTCTCATTCTCACCTTCTCCTTCCAATTCCTCAACCTTTCTCTCCCCTCTCTCTGTCCCTCTCCCTCTTCCCTCTCTCTCTGTGTTTTCTCTTCTTCTTAGTCTCCCTCTCACCCTCCCTTCCCTTCTTCCTCTCTCTCTTTCCCTCTTGCTCATGCCCTCTCCCTCCCTCACTCTCTGACCCTATTCCTCTTCCTTCTTTGTCTGTCTGTCTGTTTCTAATTCTTCTCTCTCTCTTCCTCGCCAGTCCCACAACCTCCCTCTCCCTCACCCTCCCTTCCCCTTCTTTCATCTTTCTCTCTCTCTCTCCCTGACTCTCTCCATTGCCCTCCTCTCTGTCTCTCTCCCTCACCCTTCCTCTTCCTCAGCCTCTCATTCTTTGTCTCTCCTGCTCTCTCCTTCCCTCTCTCTCCTTCTTCCTCCCCGCCCCTCTCTCATTAATCCTTCTCCTCTCTCTATCACCCTCTGCATCTTCATCTCTTTCCCTCTCCATCCCTCTTCATCACCCTCTCCCTCTCTGCCTCTCTCTCTTTCTCCCAATCTCTCTCCCTCTGTCCCTCTCCCCTACTCTCTCTCCCTCTCCTTCTCTTTCCCTGCCTCTCCCCTTTCCTCTTCTTCCCTCGCCCCTCTCCCTCTCTCCCTCTTCTCTCTCCTTCCCTCACCACCCGCTCCCCCTCTCATTTCTGAACACACTCCCTCTCTTCCCTGACGTTTCTTCCTCTCACTGCCCCTCTCTTCCTCCTTCACTCCCTCATGTTCCATCTTCCTGTCTCTCTCTCCCTCTCCCGCTCCCTCACATTTTCACTCACCCACTCGTTCCCTCATTCCTCTCCCTTTCACTCTCTTTCCCACTCTCTCTTTCTGTCCTACTCCCACTCCTCTCTCTCATTTTCCCTCCACCTCCTTCCCTCTTTCTCACCCTTTTTCTGTGTCTTCTCTTTCTCCCATCTCTCCCTCTCCCTCTCTTTGCCACTCCCTGTCACTCCTTCATTTTCTTTCTCCCTCCCACTTCTTCACCCTCCCTCCCCTTCACCTCCAACTCCATCCTGACCCTCCTTCTCTCACTCTCTCACTCACTCCCCTTCCCCTCCCAGTCCATCCCGCTCCTTCTCTCATTCTCCCTCTTCTTATCCCCTCTCTCTCCCCCTCTGTTACTCTTGCCCTCCCTCCTCCCTCTCTCCCTCACTCCCTCAATCTCCCTGTCCCTCCCATTCCTCTTCTTTCTCCCTCTCCCTCTCTAATCCTGTCTCTCCCTCCCTCCTCCTATCTGTCCCTCCTCTCCCATACCCCTCCCTCTTCCCCCTCCCTCTCCCTTTCCCTCCCCTACCCTTCCCGTCTCTCTCCCTTTCCCTCCCCTACCCCTTCCCGTCTCTCTCCCTTTCCCTTCCTCACCGTCTTCCTTTCCCTCTCCATCCCCTTCCTCTCCCTCAGCCTTTCTCTCCCTTTCCCACCGTCTCCTCCCTCCTTCCTCAGTCCCTCCCCCTCTTCCCCCTCTTCCCCCTCTGTCTCACTGTCGTCCTTCTCTCTGCCTCTCCCTCCCTCACTTCCTTCGCTCCCCCTTTCTGTCTCCCTCCCCCTTTTCTCTCCATCCCCCTCCCTCTCTCCACTCTCTCTCACTCTTCCTCCCTCTCCCTCCACATTCTCCTCACCATGCCCTTCCATCTCCCTCCCCTCTCTCACACTTTCCTTCCGTCTTTGTCCTCTTATCCATTCTCTGTTGCTCTATCTGTCCTTTATCTCTCCCCTTCCTCGCTCTCCCTTTCTCTCTCTCTCTTTCCCACCCTTTACCCCTCTCTCTGTCCCTGTCCCTGTCCCTCACTTTTTTCTCCCTCTTGCTCCCTCTTCCTCACCCTCTCTCCCTCTCCCTTTGTTCCTACCCTCAACCCCACTCTCTCCATCTCCTTTTCTCTTATTCTGCTTGTCTCTCACTATTGCTCCTTCACTCTCCCTCCCTCTCCCTCTCCTCTCTCTCATTCTCCCTCCCACTCCATCCCCCACCCCCCCTGTACCTCCCTCTTTCTTTTTCTCTCTCCCTTATTCCTGTTCTTTCTTCATCCCTCTCTCACCCTCTCCCTCCTCCCTCTCCTATCCCTCTCTCTTCCCCTCCCCCTCACTCACCTCCTCCTCGTCTCCTTTCTCCTTCTCTCTTCCTCCCTCCCCCTCAACCTCCTCTTCCCCGCTTTCTTCCAATCCCTCCCTCTTCCTCTTCTTCTCTCTCCTTGTCTCTTCCTGACGGTCCATCATTCTGCCTCTCCCTCCCTCTCTCCCCTCCCCCCTCTCTCCTCCCCCTCTCTACCCTCCCCATCAACCCACTCCCTCCCCTCCCTCTCCCTCACTCACCTCCTCCTCCTCTCCTTTGCACTACTTCTCTCTCCCTCAAACCCCTTCCCCCTCTCTCTTTTCCTTGCCCCCTTTCCTTCTCCCTCCTCTCCCCCTCCATCTCTGTCTTCCCCTTCTCTCCCCCTCCATCTCCCTCTTTCTTCCTCTTCCTCACACTTTCTCTCTCTTTCTCTTCCCCCCCATCTCTCTGTTTGTCCCTCTCCCTCCCCTTGTCTCTTCTTCACCATCTCTCCTTCCCTCTCCCTACCACTCCTCCTGTCTCCCACCATCTCCTTCCATTTCTCCCTGTTCCCTGTCCCTCTCTCCCTCTGTCCGTTTTCCTCTCCCCCACTCTCTCCCTCTCCATCTCTCCATCTTTTCCTCCCTCTTCCTCTCCTACCCACTCTCTCTCCCTCCATCTCTCCTCCTTGTCTCTCCCTGCCCCTCCCTCACTCTCACTCTCCTTCCTTTTTCTCTCTCACGCCCTTTCTCCCTCTGTTCCTCTCCCCTTATTTGTCCCTTCCTTACACTCTCTCCCCCTCCCTCCATCTCTCCCATGTTCCCCACTCTCTCCCTCCTTTGCTCTCTCTCTCTGTACCTCCATTTTCCTCTCTCTCTTCCTCCTTCTATCCCCTTCACCCTCTCTCTCTCTCTTTCTTTCTCTCACCCTTCCTACCCCTCCTGCGAACCCTCACTCCCCATCCCCTTCCCTCTCTAATCCTCCTCTCTCTCTTTCCCTCTCCTTCTTCCTCTCATTCCTCCCTCCCATTCTCTCTCCCTCTCCCACTGTCACTCCTCTCCCTCACTCTCCTTCCCCCTCTCTCCCTCCCTCTCTCTCTCAGCCCCTCCCTGTCCTTTGCTCCCTCTATCTCCCTCATCCTCTGTCACCCCTCTCCTGCCCACTATCCGCACTCCTTCCCTCTCTCTCTCCCCTCTCACGCTCTCTCTGTCCCTCTCCCCCTCTCATTTCTTGTCCCATTCCCCCCCTCTCCATTCTTTTCCCTTTTCCTCTCCCTCCCCCTCCACCTCCTACTCCCTTCCTGTTTCACCCTCTCACCCTCCCCCAACACTACTTACCCCGCTTCCACTGCAGATGCTGCCCAACAGGCAGGGTCAGTGATGTCGGAGGGCATTCTTGTATACCCTCCTCTCCTTTCCTTCCTCCCCCTTCTCCTCCATTCTTCTCCCTTCATCACCCTCCTCCCACTCCCCGATTCCACAGACTTCTTTCCCATTCCCCTCTCCATTCCCCTTGTTCCTTCCCATATCCCTTGTCCCATTCCCCTTGTCCCTTCCCATAGCCTCCTCCCTCACTACCTCCATTGCCCTCTCTTCTGCTTTCCTTCCTTACCCCTCTGGCATCCTCCTTCCCCTCTTTTGCCCTCCGATTATGGGGCAGTTTTCCACAGGGGGCGTGACAGCCTTCCTCTCCCCACAAGCTGTTACTATGATTTTCATGAATGTGTTGAACCCCTTGCAAAGGAGAAGGTCACGTAGCCTTTTGGCCCATCTGCTCCTTGCCATCCACCATGGGTATCTGCCCACATTTGGCCCACATCCTTCAAAAGCTTTCCTGTCCACGTACCTGTCTGTGTCTATTAAATTCCACCTCAATGCCTTCCTCTGACAGCCCAGCCCATTCCAGATACTCACCACCCTCTGAGTGAAGAAGTTGCCCTTCAGATCACTTCTGAACTTCTCCTCTCTTACCTTAAACCTGTGTTCTTCAGTTTTTGATCCCCCAGCCCTGGGAAAAGAACTGTGTGCACCCACCCTTGGGGTTTTATACATCTCTGTAAGGTCACAATTTACCCATCCTCTCTATAACTCAACCCCTGGAGTCCTGGCAACATCAACACACATCATCTCGGTGCTCTTTCCATCTTACGCACGTTGTTGCTAAGGCACTGTTCTCCACGTTCAGCGCATCCAGCGTCGAGCTGAGAAGAGGAAGTGAGCCAGGGTAGCAGGAGGAGGAGGGGATAGATCGAGATGATGATGGAGGGTGAGAAAGGACAGAAGAGGAAATACAAAATATTCTGCAGATGCTGGGGTCAAAGCAACACTCACAACACGCTGGAGGAACTCTGCAGGTCAGGCAGCATCCATGGAAATAATCAGTCAACCTTTCTGGCCGGAACCCTTCGTCAGGTGTGTGAGAGAGTGTGTGTGAGAAGAGACTGTGTGTGAGAGAGACAGGCTATGTGTTTGTGTGAGAGAGAGAGACTGTGAGTGTGTGTGTGAGAGAGAGATACTGCTTGTGTGTGAGAGACTGTATGTGTGAAACTGAGATAGTGTTTAAGAGAGAAATTCTATGTGTGTGAGAGAGAGACTGTGAGAGAGAGACTCTGTATGTGTGTGTATGAGAGAGAGAGAGACTGTGTGAGCCTGTGTATGTGTGAGAGACAAAGACTGTTTGAGACTGTATGTGTGTGAGAGAGACTGAGATACTGTTTGTGTAAGACTGTGTGTCAGAGACACTTTGTTTGAGAGAGACTGTATATGTGTGTGTGAGAGAGAGAGAATCTGTGTGAGAGAGCCTGTGTATGTGTGTGTGTGTGTGTGTGTGTGTGTGTGTGTGTGTCTGTGTGTGTGTGTATGAGAGAGAGAGAGAGAGAGTCTGTGTGTATGTGTGTGTGAGAAGGAGAGAGAGATACTGTTTGTGTGTGAGACTGTGTATGTGTGAGAGACAGAGGCTGTGTGTTTGAGAGACGGGGAGAGAGACTGTGAGAGAGAGCCTGTGTATATGTGTGCGTGTGTGTGTGAGAGAGAGAGAGAGACGTTCTGTGTATGTGTGTGAGAGAAAGACTCTGTTTGTGAGAGATACTGTTTGTGTGTGAGACTGTACGTGTGAGAGACAGAAACTGTGTGTGTGAGAGAAAAAGAGACTCTGTATGTGTGTGAAAGAGAGACTCTGCGTGCATGTGTGTGAAAGAGAGAGACTGTGTTGGTGTGTGTGTGTGTGAGAGAGAGAGAGAGAGAGAGAGAGAGAGAGAGAGACTCTGTGTGGGGGATTGTTTGTGCATGTACAACCAGGGACTGTGTGGGGGCACATGTGGTGAATTGAATGGGAGAAAGTGTGTGGGGTCCCTAGCCTGCTGTGATCAAACTGGTCTAACCAGTTTTTAAGAGCAGGGCTCTCCTCCTCACCTCCCTCCCCATTCACCCCTACCTACACAGGAAGAGTCTCTCCTCCCTGAAACACAGGATGATCCACACAGCACAGGAAAGCTAGAGCACGTGAAGGCCATTCAGCCCTCATCCATGTCTGGCCCTGCTGCAATAAAGAGAAACCTGTTTTGGTCACAGGGAGGGAAGGGTTAGGGTTAGTATCCTAATGAATCCTGATGCCGAACTCAAACTGTGAAACCTGGCCTACTGAACCTCAAACAACCCTGAACAGTGACCTCAATCTCCAAACTTGTCCCATTCAGCCCTGAAGCTACTGAACCCTGAAATGATAAACCCTGCTCCCTTTCAACTATGACCCCTGTCCCTTGAGTCTTGAACCATGGAGCCTGATGTAGCACACAAACAGTGAAGGTCTATAGAATGCATCTGAGCACAGGTAGAACAGGGCCTTAATTCCAGAGTCACTGGACTGGGATGGGGTTCAGGAAAGCACATCCCCTTGCTTGTATCCCAGGCAATGTCTGCCCTGACGGAACCATTCCACTGAGCAGTGGCTCCCTGAGGGAAACTGCTCCTGTTCACATCAGTGGATCAATACTAACCTATTTGGCCGAGTCATCAGCAAGTCGGCTCATTGACTGAGCGGAAGTCTGTGGGATTGCAGTTTCCCTGAATTGCAGCTCAATACGGCATGCCAGAGTATACGCAAGAAGGAAATCAGAAACGTGGTGTGAGATAGCTTTGGCACAGAAGAGTAAGTATGGAGCAGGGGTTGGGAGGAGGGCAAGGGAAGAAGGGGATTTTGTAAGTATGTTGAAGGAGAAAAAGTAACAAGGGTGAGATAAGGCCAGTCAAAAACAAGCATGGATATCTCTATGTGGAGACACAAGGAATGAGGAAGGACCTCGGTGAATGGTTCTACTCCAATATCACCATGGAAAATGACTGGAAGAGTTTGAGGGTTAATGGAGATGTCCTGGTGACAGTCTGCAGGAGAGCCCTGGCTGAGATATTTGTGTCACTGTTAGTCAAAGGTTAAGTGCTGGGAGTCGGGAGCGTGGTGAAAGCTGCCCTGTTATTTCAGAAGGGCGGCAGAGAAAAACTTGGGAACTGTACACCAGTGAGCCCAACGTAAGTTACTTAAAGGGATTCTGAGAGATAAGATACGTAAGCATCTGGAAAGACAGGGGTTGATGAGGCCCAGTCAGCACAACTGTGCCTGGGAGACTGGATCTCACAAAATTTCGGAAGAAGTAACCAAGAAGGTCGATGAAGACAGGGCTATAGATGGTGTCTACATGGGCTTAAACAAGGCCTTTGATAGGGTTTCTCATGGTCGACTGCACTGTAAATTGAGATCACATGGGATCTAGAATTGGCTTTAGGGTGACGGTGAAAGTTTGTTTCTTGGACTGGAGACCCATGACTAATGGTATTTCTCAGGAGTCAGTAATAGGCCCATTTCTGTCAATGATTTGGCTGAGAACATACGAGGTAGTGTTAGTAAGTTTACAAGTGACACTAACATAGGTGATGTGGTGGACACTGAGAAGAGTTATAAGGATTTACAGAAGGATTTTGTTCAGCTGGGTAATTGGGCTGAGGAATGACATACTGAGCATAATTTAGATAAGTGCAAGGTGCCGCAATTTAGGAATGCAAACGAGTTAATGAAAGGCAGTGTCTGGAGAGTGTTGCAGAACAGTGGGACTGAGGGGGTACAGGTACATGGTTCTCGGAACATGACATCACCGATAGACAGGGTGGTGACAACGGTATTTGGCTTGCTGGCCTTCATCAGTCAGGGCACTGAGTACAGGAGTTGGGACGTTGTGTTGCAGTTGGACAAGCCTTCGATGAGGCTGCATCTGGAGCATTGTGAAACAGGGCACTGATAACAGGAGTCCATTGGGGCATTGAGTTCATCAGCGTTTGGCATGCTGTCCTTCACAAGTCACCTTCCTATGGACGAGGTGGCATTAAGCTGGAAAAAGTGGAGAAGAGTGACAAGGATGTTGCCAGGACTTGATGGACTGAATTAGAGAGGGTGCGTAGGTTGGGATTTATTCCTTGGAGTATAGGAAACTGAAGGGTGACCTTATAGAGGTGTACAGAACCATGACGGGCACAGATAGGATGAATGCACACCATCTTCTTCCCCACAGTTGGGAAATGAAACACCAGAGGGAACAGGTTTAATGTGAAGATGGAGAGATTTAACAGGGACCTGAGGGACAACCTCTTCACCCAGCTGGTGGTCTGCAGATGGACCAAGCTGCCAGCGGAAGTGGTCGACAACAATTAAAAGGTTTGTGGACGAGAAAGGTTTCGAGGGATATAGGTCAAATGCAGGCAGATGGGATTCGCGTAGCTATGTATCATGGTTGGTGTGGACGAGGTGGGCTGGGCTGAGGACCAGATATGCTGCATGTCTTCGGACTTGCTGGCCCTCAGCTATGTTATCTGTGCCACTGTGTGTGACATTGTTGTCTGCAGTGGACATACTTTAGGATTAAGTTGCTCACAGTGTGGGAAGAGGTTGAGGAGCGGGAAGCAACCTCATCCTTGACTGTCCACTGACTCTGAATAGATGGAGCAGTGAGGGAATGGGGGCATTGTGTGATGCCTTGTGTTGTCAACCAGCCAGTGGAACTGTCATGAACATCACCTGATGCCTCATTACTGGAGGATTTCCACATACCCTTCCCTCCCTCCATCCCCCGCTGGGGGCAGTAGTGTTATTGTCACACTCTGGACCCATTGACTCAGAGGACTGTCAGTGAAGGAGCCTTATGACGCTGCTCACAGTCTGACCAAGCCTGTTCACCAGCTGTGTGAAACACTTCCCACACAGCCGAGAGGAGCTCAGCATTGGGGTGTTGGTAAGATTCAGGAGGGAGAACACTTCGCACAAGGGAGACCAGCCCCCGGCCCGGCCTGTCTGCCAGCTGTTGCCCAAAGTCACAGTACCTGGGAATAGAAGGGGGCAGCTGGAGACTCACTGTCATTGTCTGACTGTCGTCTGTACCTGTCCATCACACTCTGACCTCTCTCCTTCTCTCTACTTGCTCTCTTTCATGTCTCTCGCACTCTTTCTTTCTTTCTCACTCCTTTTGTCTCCTCAGCTAGCTCTCTCTCCTTCTACTCTCTGTCCTCTTTCTCTCTCACATTCTTTCTCTCCCTCTCCACTATCTTACTTCCCTTCTCTCACTGCCTTTATCCTTAAGCTTAACAAACCCCTGTTCTCCTTCCTTGCCTATGTTTCTTTTTCCTTCCCTCATTTTCTTGTTGTCTCTCTAACTTTTCTCTCACCTCTCTCTGTTTCTCACTTTCTCTCCTCTCACACTTCTGTCTCGGTCTCTCTCTCCCTGACTCTCACCTTCACTCTCCCTATCTCACTCTCTCTCCTCTCTCCCTGTCTCTCTCTTACATGCACATTCTTTCCCCCACTCTCCCCCTCTCCCCCTCTATCTCCCCACCTCTCTCTCTCACACACACACACACACACACACATTCTCTCTTCTCTGCTTCTGTCTCTTTCTCTCGCACACACACAATCTCTCCTCTCTGTCTCTGTCTTCGTCTCTCACACACACTCTCTCCTGTCTCTCTCTCACATACATACACACACACTTGATCTCTGTCTCTGTCTCTCTCTCTCACACACACACACATACACATGCACACACACTCTCTCCTGTCACTCTCTCTCTGTCCTGTTACTCCCTCTCTCATACACTGTCTCTGTCTCTCTCACACACTCACGCTCTCCTCTGTCTGTCTGTTTCTTTTTCTCATACACACAGTCCCTGACTTTCTCACCATCTCTGTCCCCTCTCTCTCCTACACATACACGCCTCTCTCTCTCTCTCTACCCACAGTCTCTCATCTTCACTTTCCCTCTCTCTTCCCCTCTCTCACTGACTCATACACTCATACACACACTCTTCTCCATTCTCTCAACTTCACTCTCCAACTCTCTCTCACACAACACATGGTAGGCTTCAATGAGATCCCCCCTCATTCTTCTAAACTCCAGTGTGGCCAGGCTCAGAGCTATTGAATGCTGTTCATACTTTAACCCTTTCATTCTGGGGATCTTCTCATGAACCATCTTTGGACCCTCTCCAATGGCAACACATTTTTAGACATGGGGCCCAAAACTGCTCAGATTACTAGAAAATGATAAAATAACAAATTATAATAAATTTCATGATAAACTTATTTTGAAGTTTGAAATGTGGTTTGACCAGTACCTTTTAAAGCTTCAGCATTATATCCTTGCTTTTATATTCTCGTCTTCTGGAAATAAATGCTAAATTCCATCCTTCACTCAATTTTCCAGCTGATTGATATCCCACTGTTTGCCTAGACCATCTTCTTCACTATTGGGTGTAGATAGAGCAGAGCAGTCAGCTAAGTATGCATCCTTAAATTGTGGCAGTGTTGATTGTCAGTGAGGAAGAGATGTTATTTCCAATCTGCACAGATTGTGCTCTCCCGATGAGAAGTTAGGGATCAATTTGCAGTGGAAAATACAGAGAGCCAAGTTTTGAAGCTTGTCGATTGGAACTGTGGGTATGATTGTGTTGAACGCTGAGCTGTAATTGAGTGACAGTGGTTGAGCAGGTCACCCTGCTCTTCTTGGACACTAGTACGATTCTTGCTCTATCAAACCAGGTGAGAACATATGACTACAGCAGTGAGAGATTGAGATGTCTTTGAACTCTCTTTCCAGTCAGTTACCATAGGTTTTCAGAGCCCTGCCAGGTACATCACTGGGGCCTGCAAGGGTTCATCCTCTTGAAAAACTGTCTGACATTGGCCTCCAAGATATACATCATGAGGTTACTGGTGCTTCAGGGATCTACATAGCTGCAGTTCTATTCTTCCTTCTAAAAGTATGCATGAAAGGTGTTTAAGTCATCTCAGAGTGAAGCATAACTGTGGTTCATGATGTTAGGTTTTGCCTTCTCTGAAGTAACAGCCTACAAATTCTGCCAGAGCTGATGCGCATCCAATTCCGCCTCTAATTTCAATCCGAATTCTTTTTCAATTCTTAAGTTGGCTTTCTGTAGGTCGTACCTGGACTTCTTGGTCTTGAATACCCAAGATGTAGTCCTCAGCAGACTATGCCTCTCCTGGTTCATGCACAGCTTTTGCTTTGGGTGTATCTGGTCTGTCCTCAAAGGCACACGCTCATCCACACAGGTCTTGGTCAAATCTATGTCAAAGATGAACCCTTGAATATTGTCCAATGCACTGACTCAAGGCAGTCCTATAACTGCCTCTCTGCCTCCCTTGACCAGACCTTCTTGATCCTCACCACTGATGCTGCAGTCGGAGAGCATCAGGAAGACAGCATGGCCTGGAGAGGGTAGGCTCTCCTTCCTCTCTTCCCTCTTCAACACCCCTATCTTCACTGCCCTCCCCACACCACACCACGTCCTCAACACCCTTGCCTCCTCACTGTTTCTCTCTTGTCACCTCCCCTTCCTCTGCTCTGCCTCTCCCCCCTCAATGTCTCTCCCTCCTCATTGCCCCTCACACATTGCAGACATCCATCCATGCAGCCCCCTCGAGCTACTGCCCCTCCCTCCTACCAACGAACCCTTTCATATCCTGTAGATGTTGTGAATATACCAGCTCATTCCATAGATGGTCCACTTTCTGGATGAAGTTCTATCCCCACCTCCGAGTCTCCTTTCAACCTTTCCCCTCTCACTTTAAACCTCTGCCCCACAGCCCCTTGTTTTGTCAGTCTGCCCTAGGTGGGCTGATTAAGTGGAGGATTGTGGTTAATTTCAAGACACCTCCAGCCAGCCATGGGTCCAAATGTGAGACTGTGTGTAGAGGCTGCAGTGTGTGTGGTTTACAGAACACACCATGGTAACTGACCTGGGCTATCCCAGCATCCTCACCTGAACAATCTCTCCCTGCCCAGGTGGAATGTGGCAGAAGGTGCTGGGGCACAAGCAGATGCAGGATATTGCCTCTCACTCCACCATCCCAACTCAGAAATCTGTCTGCTGCTCCGGGTCTCCCTCCTCTCCCGACAGCACCGTGGGAATGTGAACCCCACACGGACAGTGGCAGTATGAGGGGTTGGCTCACCCCCACCTTCTTGTGGGTGAGGCTGGGAAGGAGGGACGATATACGCTGCTCTGGGCTGTGTCCAGGTAAAGTGATTGTATTAAAATGAAAGGAGTGGTGGGAGAGTTGGTGAATCAGACAGCAGGATCACACAGTCAAAGTAACTCAGTACGTCAGGTAACCCACTGCATGTCCACAGTCCAGGGTCGGACTCACTGTGGGATGGGGAGGAGTCCCAGTGGGGTATGTGTGTGTGGCACGGGGGGAGAGGTGAGGTGTGTGTGAGAGAGTGTGCGTGTGTCTGTGTGTGTTTCTTTCGCCAGTAAGATGAAAGAGCTGATTGTGCACTTCAGGAACGGTAAGACAAAGCAACAGATACCAATCTTCATAGGGGGATCAGAAGTGGAGAGATTGAGCAGTTTCAAGTTCCTGGGTGTCAAAATCTCTGAGGATCTAACCTGGTCCCAACATATTGATGCAGTGATAAGGAAGCAATACAGCGACTATACTTCATTAGGAGCTTTAAGGATTTGGCAAGTCGACAAAAACACTCAAAAACCTCTAAAGATGTACCACAGAGAGCATTCTGACAGTCTACATCACTGTCTGGTAATGGGGGTGGGGGGGCTGCTACTGCACAGGACTGAAGAAGCTGAAGAGGGTAGTAAGGTTAGTCTGCTCCATCTTGGCACTAGCCTATAAAGTACCCAGGACATCTTCAGGGAGCGGTGTCTCAGAAAGGCAGCGTCCGTTATTAAGGACCTCCAGCACCCAGGGCATGCCTTTTTCTCACTGTTACCATCAGATAGGAGGTACAGAAGCCTGAAGGCACACACTCAGCGATTCAGGAACAACTTCTTCCTCTCTGCCATCTGATTCCTAAATGGACATTGAACCCGTGAACGCTACCTCACTTTTTAAATATATATTATTTCTTTTTGCATGATATTTAATCTATTCAATATATATATATATATATATATATATACGGTGTGATTTGTTTATTTATTTATTTATTACTATTTTTTCTTCTTCTATATTATGTATTGCATTGAACTGCTGTTTGGGTGTGGACTGTGTGTGTGAGTATTAGTGTGTCTGAGTGTTAGTGTGTTTGGGTATATGATTGTGTGTGCGTGTGTGTGTGTGACTGTGTGTGTATATGTGTGTTTGTTTCTCCATGTGTATTTGTGTGTGGAGGTTGAGCGACAATGAGGGGGTGAGGAATGGGTGTGAAGGGTGTTGAAGGGGATGAGAAGGGTGTGTGGTGTGATGGGAGGTATTGAGGGGTTAAGGGGGTCGGGTGTAGGTGAGGGGTATTAAGGGGGATGAGGAGCAGGTGTGGGATGGAGGGAATAAGGAGGGGGTGTGTGGTAGTTGTGTACGGGGTGTGGGGGTGAGGTGTGTGAAGGGTGAGGAGGAGATGTGGGGTTGAAAGGTGTTGAGTGATTTGAGGAGGAAATATGGCAGTGAGGTATGTTGAGGAGGCTGAGGAGGGGAGTGGGCGTGAGTGGTGTGGAGAGGCATAAGGGGATGGGGGGTTGAGAAGGGGGTGTGGGGTGTAAAGGCTACGGAGGGGGATGAGGTGTGGAGGATGAGTGGTTTTGAGGTTTGAGGAGTGTGATGGGTGAGGGGTATTGAGAGAGATGAGGAGAGGTGTTGAAGGGATTGAGGGATGTTGAGGAGGATAAGGGTATTGAGATGGATGAGGAGGGTGTATGGGGGTGGTATGTTGAGGTGAATGAGGAAGGGGTGTTTTGGGTTGATGGGTATTGAGGCTGAGGAAAGGTTGTAGATAGTTTAATGGGGGTTAAGGTGGTGAGGAGGGGTTGTGGGGATGTTGACAAGTATTGAGGGGGTGAGGAGGGTTTTTGTGGGGGTTTGATGCATGATGAGTGGGTGAGGAGTTTTGAGTGGGTGAGGAAGGGTTGTGGAGGGTTTGATGGGTGCTAAGAGGGTGAGGAAGGGGTGTGGTTGGTTGACGGGTATTGACGGGGTGAGGAGGGGTAGTGGAGGATTGACAGGTATTGAGAGGGATGAGGGGTATTGAGGTGGGTGAGGAGGGGCTGTGGAGGGTTTGATGAGTATTGAGGGGATGAGGAAGGGTTGTTGGAGAGGTTGACTGGTTTTGGCAGGGTGGGGAGGGGTTGTGGAGGGTTTGACAGATATTCAGGGGGTGAGGAGGGGTTGTCAGTCATTTGATATTGAGGGGGGTGAGGAAGGGTTCTGGGGGTTTGATGAGTGTTAAGAAGGGTGTCATTGTGGTCCCTTGTATAGAACAGCAGGTTGACACTTGTGGGGAACCTGTGACCAACAGTGTCGTGGTACTGTGGGCTAGGAAACATCCCGACTGGCCAATAGTCTCAGTCTGCCATGAGATTTGCTGAATGAACCTCCGTTTCCCCTGCCCCACAGAACACAGGGCTGCAGATGGCTACCAGGTCCTCGGCCTCTGTACTTCCCTCTGCAACAGGATTCTCGACTTCCTCATGGAGAGAGGACAGTCGGTGTGGATCAGAAATAACTTCTCCACTTCGCTGACAACCAACACTGGCTCACCACACGGATGTGTACTTACCCACTGCTCTACTCTCTCTACACCCATGACTGTGTGGCTCAGCACATCTCAAACGCCAGCCATAAATTTGCTGATGACTATTATTGGCAGAATTTCAGATGGTAAAGAGAAGGTGTACAGACGTGAGAGAGATCAACTGTTTAAGTGGTGTCACAACAAGCAACTTACACTCAATGCCGGTATTGATAGCTGAATTCAAAATTGGGACGTCGAGGGATCAGCCGTGGACAGGGTGAGCAGTTTCAAGTTCCTGGCTATTAATATCCCTGCAGGTCTACTCTGGGTCCAATGTATTGATACACCAACAAAGAAGGCGCATCCTCCTTCTGCTTTCTTGCAATCACCATAAAATTATGCCTCCGGTACATTGGCCACTGTGGCCTTGAGAAAATGTCTTCATCTACCAAGCTGTGCTGCATTTCAGCTTGTAGAGCTAAGGAAAGTCACCTCTCATCCTCTTTTGCTCCAAAGAGAAAAGCCCTGGCTCACTCTACCTCTCCTCATAAGACATGCTCTCTCCTCCTGCTAAATCTCTCTGAAGCTCCCACGTACTTCATATAATGAGGTGACAAGAATGGAACAGAATACCCATCCATCCATTTCTGACCATAATACAGAATCTTCTAAGCACCATATCCTCCTCCACACCAGACCAGCTCCATCCACAGAGACACTTCCAGGGCCCACTTGAACTCGAGTGAGTTCCGGCAAGGTCAGCATGGTCACTATAGGAGAGGGTGTTCAGAGAGAGAGAGTCGCTGGTAAGATTGACACAGACAGGAGGAAGGAGTCTCTTGAATTTCCTTCATATTGATCAGCAAATGAAAACCAGGAAACAAAGAGCAATTCAATTTCCTGACTCAATATCCCTGACCGCAGAAACAAAATGAAAAGTGGACAGAATAAATCATTTAAAGTTAAACTGACACATGGCCAATCGAGACGCCCATTTCACAAATAATTCCAGGCATGACACTGTCCCATCACGCACTCATGAGGTCAGAGACAGAGTGAAGCTCCCTCTACCCTGTCCCGTCACACACTTCTGGGGTCAGACACAGAGTGAAGCTTCCTCCCCACTGTCCCATCACACACTCCCTGGGTCATCACACAGTGTGAAGCTCCCTCCCCACTGTCCCATCACACACTCCCTGGGTCATCACACAGTGTGAAGCTCCCTCCCCACTGTCCCATCACACACTCCCAGGGTCAGACACAGAGTGAAAGAGTGAAGCTCCCTCTATACTGTCCCATCACATACTCCAAGGGTCAAGCACAGAGTGAAGCTCCCTCCCCACTGTCCCATCGCACACTCCCGGGGTCAGACACTGGTATACTGGAGTTCAGAGTGCCCATGATGCCGCGTGTGTGAGGTATTGTTACACTTTCAGCGGGACTGTCCCAACTCCCAGCCCAAGGAGTCCACCTGTAGCACCAATGTCTCAGCTGTCCCTGTCCCTGTCCCTATTCCTGCACCTGTTTTTGCCCCATGCTCCTGCCCTGTGGTTCATGAGGGGGAACTTGAGGCTAGATGCGGGGGGTGTACAGCAGGAGACGGAGGAAACTCAGTGGGGCAGGAAGGCAGAGAAGAAATCCAGACAAACTGAGAATGCAGAGCTCATGCCCCTCCTGTGTCCTGAACCAAGGAACCCGCTTGCCTGGAGTTCAGCGGGAGGCTCAGGGAAGTGATGGAAGCAGAAACTCTTGCTGCATTGGTGGCCCCTGTACCTGTGTACTCCTCAGGCCTGAAGAAAAGAAGGAGCTCTTCTCCTAAAGTGATAGAGAGTGTAGATATGGGGGGGGGGGGTGGAGTTGGGGGAATCCAGGTGGAGATCAGTCCAAAACCTGAATCCTTAGATGTGGACTGGAGCCTTATAGGGGTTAGAGTGTGTGTGCAGGAAGGTGGAGTTGCCCCTGATCTGGCAACTGAGATAGCCCTAGAGCCCTCCACCCAGGACTTACTAGTGAGTGCCTCTCTGGAGGCAAGTACACACTGGATAAAAACAGAGAAGAAGCGGCCAGTCCCTCTCACTCTCAGGATAAGGCTCCTGAGGGCCCCCGAGAACTGGAGTTGTCGGGGTCCACTTGGGCCTGGCTCCTGGGGTGAGAGATGTACTCTCTATGTTGACCCTATTAACCCTTCATTCACAGGGAATTCCTGGGGATGATCCCCCTCGCTGGTGTTCCTGGCCTTTGGGCTGAGGTGAAGGTGGAGTTGGTGGGTATGAGCGAGGTACCCACTGCGCAGTGTGGCTAAGAAGTGCTCCCATCTGCCAGTTCACTCAGGGAGGGAGACGGTGGCTCCCTGTGTCGTGAGGGGGTGGAGGGAGACTCATTTGACAGTGGGACATTACATGTCCTTACCCTTCCCGAGAAGTCCCCATTGATACACATTGAGGTGATCAAAGAGTTCATTCTCACCTCTGAAGTTATGAAAAATCAGCCAAAACCAACCTCCTTACGCTGGTCTCATATGCCGAGAATGCTTAAGTCCTTGTGCGTCATCCTCAAATGGAAGGGGACAGGGAAGAAGAATTCTGTGTCTGGGAATGATAGGTGACAGCTTAAATCCTTCTTGAATGGCCTGGTGAGAGACATCTGGCTGGGGAGCAGCCTCATTCCTTTGGGTGTTGGCGGGTCATGAGGTGGTGTTGGCAGGAATGCTCTTTGCTCTCAACCTCGGCATAGAGGTCCAGAATATTGTTCACTATTGTCTGTTCCACCTGGCTGTGCGCTGGATGGTGTCCCCACTGCTGCACTTCATCAACATGTATGCCCCAAGTCAAGGGTGATACAGACACGCCTATTCCATAAGGTGTCCACTTTGCTGAGCTCGGAGGGGACTGTGTCATCCTCGGTGGAGATTTCAACTGTACCCTCGAGGTGGAGGACCAGTCTGGTTTCCAGTGCAACTCAGCATCAGCAAAGAAGTTAAAGCAGCTAGAACGCTCCTTTGACTCGGTGGACACCTGGCGGAATCTTCACCCTGACTCTACCTCCTTCTAGGGAAGATCCAGAGGGGGAGATTTCTGCATAGACCGTCTCCGCATCTCTCGGGCGTACATCTCCCATGTGTCAATGTCCTCCATGTGACTGGTGTCGTGCTCGGACCATCACCTTGTGTGGATGGAATTTGCTGCACTGCTCACTCGCACTAGCACTAGAACTGGCTGCGAGAAGACAGCGATTCCAGGATTTGTTTCGAGCATGCTGGGTCACCTGGAGGGAGAAAGGGATGCTTTCATCTCAAGCCCACATCCAGTTTCTATGTCGGGAGTACACGAGCGGGTTGACAACGAGGCGCAGCTCTGAGATTGAGCAGCTTGAGAGAGGGTTGCTTGATCTTTGTTGCAAGAATACAGAGGAAGTTAGTGGACTTCTTCCAGGGCAACAGGAAGCACTGGGTATCTGCAGTGGTCCTGAGTCTCCCAGTGGGAGAGGGGGGACAGTCACTGGTGTGTGTCTATATGCAGTCGGTGGCTCTCTGCCTCAGGACTCTGCAGTGATTCCTGGATGCCAAGCACCCTGCCAGGTGGCATGTGTTGGGAACGTACATTCTCCAAAGAGGCTGCTGTCTTCACGAAGAAATACGATTACTGCCGGCGGGTGTTAGCCGTGCTGCTTTGTGGAGTCTGCTTGGTTTCTAACAGGACCTAATGAGATTCTGTAACAATGGCTGCCTCAGGCCAGGAATCCCCTCCTCTGGCAGAGGATTGAGTCCCAGCTGAGGGAATGAGCGAGCCCTGCCCTATCCCAGTGGATGTTGGCGCAGCTCAGGTGCGTGCAACAACTTCAGCTGGACTCACCTCTGCTCCGCCGGAACTACTTCTCAGACCCAGGCCCCGGAATCTTATCCGGGAGCTGAGCCTACACAACCTGAGCCATCTCTCAAGGACACCCACAATCCCATTCAGGGATGCAGGTAGGAGGTACCTGTATGGGCTGTTGCTCCACACCCTACACTTCTTAGCCCTTGTCTACCGTCCTGACATGCCATGGTGGTCTGACTTTTCACCTGGAGGTGAGGGGGTTCCCTAGCAGAAGTTCCTTCACGTGGGAGTTCTCCCCATGCACCTTGGGGACGTGGGGTGGAGGCTGCTGCATAGAGCGGCGCCCTGTAATAAATTCCTTGATTTGTATACAGATCACTTCTGTGGGCTGGAGGAGACCGTGTACCACACGTACATGGAATGTGTGAGGCTGCAGCTCCTCTTCACATATCTGTGAGGGCTACTTCTTGCCTTCTGGTTACATTTTAATCCCACCCAATTTTATACTGTCATCCAGTAAAGGGCGGGGGTGAGCAAGGAGGGATGGGGATGTCCTTGTCAACTTGCTCCTGGGGCTGGCGAAAGCAGCTATCATGGGTCCTGGAAGCGGTCGACAGAGGGATATGCCCAGGCGGACTGCTTGGAATGTTTAGGGGGTGTGTGAATGTCCAGATAACCATTGAGAGGGCACATGCCTGTCCATGGCTACCATAGAGGTGTTTCAGGGCCAATGGGCTCCGTGGGGGATTAGTGTCATTGTTCACAGTGATGTGAACATTTTAGTTTAATGTCGTTTGTCTGGTAATTATGTTAGTCCCTGTTTTGTACTTATATTTGGGGTACTGCAATTTTAATAAAGATATTTTGTTAAAAAGGGGACAGTCACAGAGTGAAGTTCCTTCTGCATCGCCCCTTTGCACACTCCTGGGGTCAGCTACAGTGAAGCTCCCTCCACACCATTCCATCGCACACTAGCGGTGTCAGACGCAGAGTGAAGCTCCTTGTACATCAACCCATCTCACCCTCCTGGGATCAGACCCAGAGTGAAGTTCTCTCCAAGCAAGAATCCAGCGTAGATATTTGACCACCAGAAAATGACACTGGAGAGGTAGTTTTCACGGTCCGGTCTGTGGACTCAGGACTCCGTGTCTTCCAGCTGTCCCTTGCTTGAGTTAGTCATTGGCACCTGATTCCCATCTTTAGGCTTGCAATATGAGTAGCCTTGGGATTGAGTGTGGGCTGCTGGTTTGTAATGTCAGTCCCCCTTGGAACAACCTGCTGATGAAACTTTTTGTGATCTCTAGGCCTGGTTGGAGGACCACTGCTTCATGGAGCCTTGTTGCCACTCAGTGGAGTAGTCTTTGTGGTATGGATTTGGCTGTTTCCCGGGCCAGCAGAGTGGCTACCTGCCACTCTGAGCTAGGTAGGGATCCGGCTGTTTCCGTAGTCAGCTGAGGTTGCTGGCTGATCTGAGACTTGGAGCTACCCCGGAGCAGAAATGGAACTGTCTGTCGTTCTTTGGTGTTTGTCTTGTCTAGTCCTCGCCTCCATGGGGTAAGTCAGGCCGTCTTGCCCTGCAGGGGGTCTTGTTGTTGCCTCTGTGGGGTAAGTCAGGCTGTCTTGCTGTCTTGCTGTTGCCCTGTGGGGGGGGGGTCATGTCTTGTCTTGTCTTTGCCTCTGTTGCCTCTGGTTGCCCTGCTGTTACCCAAAAGATGGACCTGTCTCACCTTGGTGTGCAGAAGTTGAGTCCTGGCTTGTCTTAGGATAAGTCCCAGCTCTATGTCTATGTTCTGTCCTGTCTCATGTTAGTGTCGTGTTCAAGATGAGTCCTGGCTTGTTGAAGGATAAGTCCCAGCTCTATGTTGATGTTTGGTTCCCAGTCTGTCTCTGAGCTCCAAGAACCCCAGCCTTGAGGATCCCGCAGCCAAGCTCAAGACCCAAGAACCTAAACCTCGAGGCTCCAGCGGCCAAGCCCCAGGACCCAGGACCCCGGGCCTTGAGGATCCCGCGGCCAAGCCCTAGGACCCGCAGCCCTGAGCCATGTCATGTCCTTGTCTGGTTCTGGGGTCCGAGTCCGAGGCAAGACCCAGGTTCTGGGTCCTTGTCCAGTTTCCGGCTCGGAGTCCAAGCCTTGTCTCCTAGTCCATGGTTCCTTGTCCTGGTCCCGCTTTCCCTAGCCCAAGTCTGCGTTCTTGTCCCTGCTCCTTGCCTGAATCCTGTAACGTCCCTACTCTAGTGAAGTCCTGTTCCTTGTACTTCAGTGTCTGTGTCTCGCATTTGGGTCCGTTCCCAGCACCTCATCGTGACAGTAGTAATGATGGACAAATTAGGGGTGGATGTGAATTTGCACCGTGGTAGATACCAGCAGTGTGCCAGAAAATCAAAAAGGTCAAGGGCAGAGGCGAGTGTAGTCACTGTCATTAAGGAGAAATTATTTGGGAAGCTGAAAAGTTTGAAGACAGGTTAGTCAGCTTGACCCAATGGGCTACACATCAGTGTTCTGCCAGAGGTTCCAGAAGACTGGATATTGTAGACTGGATAAGTAGAAAGTGGGGAGGGGAGAGAAAGACGTGTTTAGTGGTGGTATCCCGTTGGAGATTCCCCCTTCTCCAGCCCTGTACCTCTTTTGCCAATCAGCTTCCCAACTCTTTACTTCACCTCTCCCCCTCCTGGTTTCACCTAATATCTTGCATTTCTCCCTCCCCCTCCTTGTAAACTGACTCTTCATCTTTTTTTCTCCAGTCCTGCTGAAGGGTCTCAGCCCGAAGCATTGACTGTACTCTTCCACAGATGCTGCCTGGACTGCTGAGTTCCTCCAGGATTTTGCGTGTGTTGCTTCGATTTCTAACATTTGCTGACTTTCTCCAGTTTCAGTACATCCTTTGCTAGATAAGGTGCCCAAAACCTCACAATACTCCAAGTGAGGCCTCACCCGTGCTTTATAAAGTCTCAACATTACATCCTTGTTTTTATATTCTGGTCTTCTTGAAATGTATGCTAACATTGCATTTGTGTTCCTCACCATAGACTGAACCTGCAAATTAAGCTTTAGGGAATCCTGTACAAGGACTCCCAAGTCCGTTTGCTCCTCAGTCTTTTTGTTGTATTTTCCCTCTACTTAGAAAATTGTCAACCCTGTTATTTCTTCTACCAAAGTGCATGACCATACATTTCCAGATGCTGTATTCCATCTACCATTCCTTTGCCCATTCTCCTAATCTGTCTGACCTTCTGTAGCCTATTTCCTCAAAAACTACCTGCCCCTCCACCTACTATCCTATCATCAGCAAACTTTGCAACAAAACCATCAATTCCATCACCCAAATTATTGACATATAATATAAAACGAATCAGTCCCGACACAGACCCAATGGAACAACAGTAGACACCAGCAGCCAACCCGAAAATGCTCCCTTTCTTCCTGCTCCTTGCCTCTTTCCAATCAGCCACTGCCTTCTCCATGCAGGAATCTTTCCTGTAATACCATGGGCTTGTAATCTGTTAAGCAGCCTCATGTGTGGCACCTCATCAAAGGCCTTCTGAAGATCCAAGTACACAACATCAACCAACTCTGGTTTGTCTATCACGCTTGTTATTTCTTCAAAGAATTGTGCAGCTGGATCCTGGACTTCCTGTGAGATTGGCAGCAGCTGGTAAGAGTGGGCTCCCAGGCCTCTACCCTCTAAACAGGAGCCCCTCAGGGCGGTGTACTAAGCCCCCTCCTTTATCCTCTGTCTACCCATGACTGTGTCGCCACCCACAGCTCCTATGCCAAGTAAATCTGCTGACAACACTACATTGATTGGACTTACCTCAAATAATAACAAGGCAGCCTACAGAGAAGAAGTCATCACCCTGACAAAGCAGTGTCAAGAAAACAACATCTACCTCAATGTTGCTAAAACAAAGGAGCTGGTTGTGGACTACAGGAGTAATGGAGACACTCTAACCTCTATTGACATCAATGGGTCTGGGGCTGAGAAGATGAACAGCTTTAAGTTCCTCAGCATACACATCACCGAGGATCTCACGTGGTCTGTACGTACCGGCTGTGTGGTGAAACAAGCACAACAGTGCCTCTTTCACCTCAGACAGTCGAAGAAGTTTGGCATGAATCCCCAAATCCTAAGGACTTTGTACAGGGGCACAACTGTGAGCATCCTGACTGGCTGCATCACTGCCTGGTATGGGAACTGTACTTCCCTCAATCACAGGGCTCCGCAGAGAGTGGTGCAGATAGGTCAGCGTATCTGTACATGTGAACTTCCCATGATTCAGGACATTTACAAAGACAGGTGTGAAAGGGCCTGAAGAATCTTTGGGGACCCGAGCCACCCCAACCACAAACTGTTGCAGCTGCTACCTTCCGGGAAACGGTACCGCAGCATAAAAGCCAGGACCAATAGGCTCCAGAACAACTTCTTCAAACAGGCCATCAGACTGATTAATTTATGCTGATACAACTGTATTTCTACGCTATATTGACTGTCCTCTTGTACATACTATTTATTGCAAATTATTATAAATTGTAAATTGCACATTTAGATGAAGATGTAACATAAAGATTTTTACTCCTCACACACATGGAGGATGTCAGAAATAAAGTCAATTCAATTCAATTCAATTCTGTCCTACATTGAGTTCAATGCTGACCGGCAACTCCTGCGATGCTGCTGGTATCAGCTTGGGCCACTCCTTTCGGTTCATCAGGTGCGTGGGCAACAGCTTGCTCTCCATATCATATCCAGACAGTGAAGCTGCAATATCCATGGCCAATTCCTACTGGCAGAGGGCTCTCAATCACAATCTTCATGACCCCTGACACCTGGAACATCAACCATACTGTTAGTGTCTTCCATGGTGAAGACTGATGCAAAATACATATTGAGTTCATCTGCCACTTCATCGTCCCCCATTACTACCTCTCCATCATCGTTTTACAGTGGCCTGATACCCACTCTCAGCTGTCTTTTATACTTTAGGTGTCTGAAGATATTTTTGGTATCCTCTTTAATATTATTGGCTGGCTTACTTTCATATTCCATCTTTACTTCCTTAGTGACTTTTTTCAGTTCCCTTCTGTTGGTATTTAAAAATTTCCCAGTCCTCTAACTTCCCACTAATTTTTGCTGTATTATGTGTCCTCCCTTTGGCTTTTATGTTGGCTTTCACTTCTCCTGTTGACCACGGTTGTGTCATATTTCCTTTAGAATATTACTTCATATCTTCTGCCTTCTGAATTGCTTCCAGAAACTCCAGCCAATGCTGCTCTGCTGTCATCCCTGCCAGTGTTCATTTGTAATCAGTTCTGGCCTGTTGCTCTCTTATGCCTCTGTAATTCCCCTTACACCACTGTAATACTGATAAATCTGGCATTAGCTTCTTCTTTTGAAATTTCAGGGCATATTCAATCATGATATGATCACTTGGCCCTAAGGGATCCTTTTCTTTAAGATCTCTATTCAATTCTGGTTAATTGCACAACAAACAATCCAGAATAGCTGATCCCCTAGCGGGCTCAACCATATTTCGCAGGCATTCTGGAAATTCCACCTCCTGGAATCCAGCACCAACCTGATTTTCCCAATCTACCTGCATATTGATGTCCTCATTGTTACATTACCCTTTTGGCATGCATTTTCTATCTCCTATTGTAATTTGTAGGCCACCTCCTTACTACTGTTTGCGGGTCTGTACACAACTCCCATCAGAATCTTTTTACCCTTGCAGTTCCTTGGCTATCCACAATGATTCAATGCCTTCTGACCCTATGTCACCTCTTTCTAATGATTTGATTTAATTTTTTTACCAACAGAGTAACGCCACCTCTTCTACCTTCATGCCTGTCCTTTTAGTACAATGCATCCTTGGACATGAAGCTCCCAGCTATAATCTTCTTTCAGCCATGATTCAGTGATGCCTACAACATCATACGTACCAATCTGCGACTGTGCTGCAAGTTCATCTACCTTATTCCGTATACTGCACATATTTAAAAACAACACCTTGAGTTTTGTATTCACCCTTTTCAAATTTGTCCACCTTTTTCATTACAACTCATCCTGTGGACTGCAGTTTTGCCCTATCCACAGCCTGTCCTCACTACACATTGCCTCTGTTTGTAAATCAGCTGCCTCATCTTTGACTCTATTATCCATCTTTACTACGTATCTTCTTGCATTGAAATGTACGCAGCTCAGGACACCAGTCGCACCATGCTCAACCTTTTGACTCCTAACTTTGTTGAAGTTTTAGCAACATCTGCCTCCACAACCTCTGCACTAAATGTTCTGGCACTCTGGTTCCCATCCCCCTGCAACTCTAGTATAACCTCCACTGTGCAGCATTAACAAAGCTTCTTGCTAGGAAGATGCAAACTGTCCCACCTCTACAGGTCCCACCTTCCCTGGAAGAGAGCCCAGTGATCCAAAAGTCTTTTGCCCTCCCTCCTACACCAGCATATTAAACTGTACAATCTTCCTAGTTCTTGCATGGATAATTCGGACTGAACTCTCTGAACTCCCTATGCAGAATCTCATCACTCGTCCTACCCTACATAGACCACAACTCCTGGCTGTTCACCCTCCCACTTAAGACTGCTGAGGACTTGATCAAAGATATCCAGGACCCTAGCATTCAGAAGGCAACATACCATCCAGGGATCTCATTCTCGTCCACAGAACCTCCCATCCGTTCCACTCACTAACAAATCCCCTATCACCACAGAATGCAGCTTCTCCCTCCTTCTCAGAGGCAGACTCAATGCCAGAGACCCGACCACCATGGCTCTCCTCTGTAAGGTCATTCCCCCGACAGCTTCCAAAGTGATAGACCTGTTGTTGAGGGGGTACCTCTTTCCCCTTCCTGACTGTCACCCAGTCTCCTACGTCCTGCACCTTGGGTGTAGCTACCCCTCCATATGTTCAATCTATCACCCCCTCAGACTACCGAATAATCCGGAGTTCATCCAGTTCCAGATCCAACCCCTTAATGCAGATAGTTAGAAGCTGCCATAAGAATTCTTTGAGGAAATAACAGGCAGGATAGACAAAGGAGAGTCAGTGGATGTTGTTTACTTGGATTTTCTGAAGCCTTAGACAAGGTGTTGCGTATGAGGCTGCTTAACAAGCTAAAAGCCTGTTGTGTTACAGGAAAGATTTGAGCTTGGATCAATGATCAGCTGATTGGCAGGGGATATTCTGATTGGCTGGCAGTGACTACTGACGTTCCCCAGGTGTCTGTATTAGGACTGTTTCCTTTCACTTTATACATGAACGATTTGGATGACATTGTGGCCAAGTTGGCAGACAATTCAGATAGGTTGAGGGGCAGGTCGTGTTGAGCAAGTAGGGTTGCTGCAGACGGACTTAGGTAGTTTTGGAGAATGGACAAATAAGTGGCACATGGAATATAGTGTAGGGAAGTGCATAGTCACTTTGGTAGAAAGAATAAAGCGATAGACTATTTTCTAAACAGGACGAACATTCAAAAATCAGAAGTGCAAAGGGACTTGGGCATCCTCATGCAGGATTTCCTAAAGGTTAACTTGCAGGTTGAGTTGGTGGTGGGGAAGGCAAATGCAATATTTGCATTCGTAGGACTCGAGTTAAAAAGCAAGGACATATTGCTGAGGATTTAAAAGGCATTGCTCAGACCGTACTTGGAAGTACTAGGAGCAGTTTTAGGTCTGTTATATGTTGGCATTGGATAGGGTCCAGGAGATTCATGAATATGATCTTGGAAATGATAGTTAATATTTGATGGCTTTGGGCCTGTACTCGGTGGAGTTTAGCAAAATGAGAGCGGACCTGGCACCGATCCTGGTGGCACTCCAGTAGTCACAGGCTCCTAGCAGGAAAGGAAGCATCCTCTCCACTCCTCTATCAAATATTGAAAGGCCTAGATAGAGGAGTGGAGAGGATGCTTCCTTTCCCGCTGGGGGCCTGTGACTACTGAGGTGCCGCCAGGATCGGTGCTGGGTCCACTTTTGTTTGTCACCGATATTAAAAATGGGGATGATAATGTGGTAAACTGGATTTGCAAATTTGTGGAAGACGCCATGGAGGACTATCAGAGCCTGCAGCCAGATCTGGAACAGTTGGAAAAATGTGCTGAAAAGAGGCACATGTGATTTAATGCAGACAAGTATGAGGTTTTGCACTTCAGTAGGACAAACTAGGATAGGACTTATACAGTGAACAATCGGGCTCTGAGGAGTGCAGTAGAACAAAGGGGTTTCGGAATACAGGTCCATAATTCATTGAATGTGTCGTCACAGGTAGACTGGGTGATAAAGAAGCTTTTGGCACATTGGCTTCCTTAAATCAATGTATTGAGTACAGGAGTTGGGGTGTTATGTTGAAATTGTGCAAGATGTTGGTAGGTCTAATTTGGAGCACTGTGTGCAATTTTGAAGCATTGTGTGCAGTTTTGAGTATTTTGAGGAGTTTTGGAGCATTGTGTGCAGATCTGGAGCATTGTGTGCAGTTTTGGTCACCTACCTACAGGAAAGATATAACTGAGATTGAAAGAGTACAGAGAAAAATTACCAGAATGTTGCCAGGATTTGAGGACCTGAGTTATAGGGAAAGGTGGAATAGGTTATGACTTTATTCACTAGAGTGTAGAAGAATGAAGGGAGATTTGTTAGAGGTATACAAAATTATGAGAGGTATAAATAGGGTTAGTGCAAGCAGACTTTTTCTACTGAGGTTGGGTGAGACCAGAACTTAGAGGCCACGGGTTAAGGATGAAAGGTGAAATGGTTAAGGGGAAAGTTAGGGGGAACTTTTTCACTCAGAGGGTGGGAGAGTGTGACATGAGCTGCCAGTGGAAGTGGTAGATGTAGGCTAGATTTCAACATTTACCAGAAATTTTGATAGGTACATGGATTGGAGGGGTATAAAGAACTGTGATTCGCGTGCAGCGTAATAGTTTGGCATGGAATAGATGGGCTGAATGGCCTGTTGGTGTGCTATATGACTATCACTCTATGACTCTATTATAGGGGAGTCCGGCACCAAAGGAAACACAATCAGAATACAAGGACTTTTGAACACAGATTAGGGTAATTTCTTTAGTCAGATGGTTGTGAATCTGTGGAATCTTTTGCCCCAGATATCTATGGGGTCCAAGTAACTGGGTATATTTAAAGCAGAATTTGCGGGGTTCTGGGAATTCATCAGGGTGTCAAAGGTTACGGGGAGAAGGGAGGAGAATGGGATCGAGACGCAAAATAAATCAGCCATGATGGAATCATCATCATCAGGTGCCATGCCCAGTTTGAGCTTTGACTGCCATGGCCCACACGTTCCCTTTTCAGGTCACATGGATCAATTCATTGGTATTCATTTCCAGTTCTCTGGCTGCTGTCTCCATCATCATTTGTCTTTGTCTTCCTCTTGCTTTCTTCCCTTCAATCTTTCCCATAATTACAGTGCATTCTAACTGCTCTTTCATAATCACAGGTCCAATGAAGTTACGTTGCCTTTTCATGATCTCATACATTATTTCTCTGTTTGTGTTTGCTCTGTTCATGACATCCTCGTTAGATATTCGTTTCATCCATGATATTCTTTGCATCCTCCTCAAAAACCACATCTCTGCTGCTACAATTCATTTCCTCATGTTACTAGATATTGTCCAACATTCTGAGCCATATAACATAACTGGATAAACGTAACATTTCAATACTCCGAGGCAGGTTGTCATGCCTAGTTTAGTGTTGGTCAGTGTACTCTTCATTCTCGTAAAGGTGTCTTTTGCCATCCCTATTCTTCTTTTGATGTCCAAGTCACACCTGCCATCTGACGTCACCCATCTTCCTAAGTAGCAAAAGTTCTGTACTTGTTTTATGTCTTCCCTGTTTATTCTCAGCCTGCAGATAGGATTCTCCTTCTTTTTGGATATCACCACACATTCTGTCGTTTTGCAATTGATAGATAGACCCATTTTTGCACTTTCTTCAACAATTATATCAATTAAGTTCTGTGGTTCTTCCTCCATACTTGCAATTAGCACAGTGTCATCTGCATATCTGAAATTGTTGATTTTTCACCGCCAACTTTGATTCCCAAGATGTCTCTTATTTTTTTTGTAATATTGTTTCACTGTACACATTAAATAAATCAGGGGAGAAAACACACCCTTGTCTAACGCCTCTCTTGATTTTTGTAAACTGACTCACTTTGCCATCTATTCTTACAGCGGCAGTTTGTTCCCAGTACAGGTTTCTGATTTGGCAGAGGTCTTTCGAATCTAAATCTAGAGTTTTCTGTAATATTTCAAATAACTTACTGTGTTTCACTTTATCAAATGCTTTTGTGTAGTCGATAAAACAAACAACTCTTTTTGCACTTGAATAGCTCGTTCTGATAGTATCCTTAACATCAATATTGCGTTTCTTGTACCTTTGTCTTTCACAAAACCACATTGTTCTTTACCTAATTCAGCTTGTATCTTACTTTTAGCTCTTGCCATCAAAATTCTTAGAAGTATCTTGGTGATATGACTCATTAAACTCATGGTCACATTATGGTCTAATTCACATTCTTTTGCTCCAGATTTCTTAGGAAGAGTGATAAATACTGATGTTTTTCATTTCTTCTGGTACTACTGTATTCCGGTCTCATAAATGTCCTTGATTAAATCAGTAAGTTTTTCAATTCCATAATCTTCAGGGTGATAATTTGTTCTATTACTAATTCATCAGGACCTGCTGCCTTTCCTTTCTTCATCTAATTTATTGCATTACGAACTTCTGATTTTAAAATACTTGGACCTTCAATGTTTTTCTTAATTTCTGGTTTTTCGCCTCGATCGTCTTCAAACAATTCCTGAGTATACTCAGTCCATCTGTTCATAATCTCATCTTTTTCCATGATAATGGTACCGTCCTTTGCTTTCAAACATCCACCTGAAGAACAGAGGAGCTTTTTACCAGTGATATTCTTGATTCGTTGATGTAACCTTTTTGGATCAGTAATAAGGATTCCTTCTATTTGCTCACATTCTTGCTTTAACCATTCTTCTTTGGCTTTCTTGGTGGAATAGTCAAGCGAAAATGATGGGCCGAAAGGCTGAAACAGCTTCTATGTCTTAGTATTTTAAACCTTATAGTCACACTGTCCCATCACACACTCCAGGGGTCAGACACAGAGTTAAGCTCCGTCAACACCGTCCCATCACACATTCCTGGGGTCGAAGTCTTTGCGAAACACCCTCCTCACTGTTCCGCACTCCTCCCATGGCGCTCCCTCCTCACTGCTCCACCTTGAATTTGCACAGAGGGTTTGTGAACAAATTAACCCGACTTTTACCTCGCATCAAGTTTCAGTTGGTTGCCGTGTCTCTTGCCGTGGCTTGTTTCGCCGATGTCCTGCCCGTGTGGAACACCACCGCCACCTGCTGTCCATCGTCGAAACCGCAGGCTGGGACAAGCAGCGTCTTCAGCCCGCTGCTCCCTTCCTTAGTTTATGTTTCTCTCTGCTGCAGCACACTGTGTTTTGCAGGATATTCTCTTTGCACATAATACTTTACAAGTACATAAGACCATAAGATGTAGAAGCAGAACTAGGCCATATGGCCAGTTGCGTCTGCTTCACTATTCCATCATGGCTGATATGTCATCCCTCTCAACCCCATTCTCCTGCTGTCTCCTCCTGGACGTTGGTGGCCTCACTAATCAAGAGCATATCAACTTCTGCTTTCAGTACACCCAATAACTTGCCTCAACAGCCATCTGTGAAAAAGAGATCCCTCTTCATCTCTGTTCTATATGGACGTCCCTCTCTTTTGAGGTTGTGCCCTCTGGTACTGGACTACACCACTACAGGAAACATCCTAGCCACAGCCACTATCTAGGCCATTGAAAATTCGATAGGTTTCAATGAGGTTCCCCCTTCATTCTTCTAAACTTGAACAAGTACAGGCCCAGAGACATTGAAGTGGTCCCAAAACTGACCCTGCAGAACAACACTTATCACCGGCAGGCATCCATAAAAGGCCTCCTTTATTCCAATTCTTTACCTTCTGCCAGTCAGCCAATCTTTGACCCATGCTAGTACTTTATTGTAGTAGCATGAGCTGCTATCTTATTCAGCAAGCTCATGTGTGGCACCTTGACAAAGGCCTCCTACAAATCCAAGAAAACACCATCCACTGGCTCTCCTTTGTCTATCCTGCCTGTTAGCGCCTCAAAGAATTCCAACAGGTATGTCAGGCAAGATTCTCCCTGAAGCCCATAGCTCCCTGAAAATAGTGAAATGAGTAGAGAGAGCAGTAACAAAAGCTTACAGCATACTTAAATTTATTTGTCAGAGCACTGATTATGGAAAGCCTGGGAGCACTGATTATATAAAGATCCGTTATACTGCGGATTTACACAACATGTGGAGTATTGTTTGCACTTTGAGTCACCTTATTAAAGGAAAGAAGTGGAATGGGTGGAGGTGGTGTGGCAGAGATTCACTAGCATGCTGCCTGCATGAGGGAACACTTACCCTGAGATCATGGAAAAAATGTTGATTATTTTCCCAGGGCATTGGAGACGGGGAGGACAAGCTCGCAGAAGTGTACAAATATATGAAAGACTTTGACAGAGTTAATAGACTTTTTCCCATATTTAAATGGCATAGGTTAAAGCAAGAGGCATAAAGTTTATAGGAAATGTGTAAAGCATGATTGCCTCTCACTAGCATGGAGATGCAGCCTATTACTGAGGCTTAAACATTGCAAATTGAAAGATGAATACATTTTTTCACAGGTACGAGATCAACAATTGCTTAGGCTGTCATATGGCAGTGGCTGGGAACAGACCCAAGTGCAAGACACAGACGCTGAAGTACTAGGGACAGGACTAGGGATTCAGGCTGATGGCAAGGACATGGACAGGAAAACCAGGAACCTGGAGCAGGACTGGACAAGAGAGCTAGGAGCCCAGGCTTGGACTCTGAGCCAGAGACAGGACAAGGACCCAGTACCTGAGACTTGCCTCTGGCTGGGACCCCAGAACTAGGCAAGGACGAGGCTTGGCAGGCAGTCAGGATGAGGCTAGAGTCTTCAGTCTTGAGGCTAGAGGCTAGAGACTTGGCTTGGCTTGGTAAGAGGCTAGAGGCTAGAGACTTGGCTTGGTTTGGCAAGAGGCTAGAGGCTAGAGACTTGGCTTGGCTTGGCAAGAGGCTAGAGGCAAAGTCTTCAGGCTTGAGGCTGGACAGGAGGCTGGAGTCTTCAGGCTTGAGGCTGGACAGGAGGCTGGAGTCTTCAGGCTTGAGGCTGCGCAGGTGGCTGGAGTCTTCAGGTTTGAGGTTGGGCAGGACGCTGGAGTCTTCATGCTGGAGACGAGGCGAGGCTGGAGACAGGAGATGAGGCGAGGTAAGATTGGAGGCAGGAGACGAGGTGAGATGAGGCTGGAGACTTGAGGAGAGGCTGGAGGCTGGAGGCTGGAGACCTGAGGAGAGGCTGTAGGATGGAGACGTGGCTGTGGGCTGGAAATGAGGCTGGAGGGTGGAGGCGAGGCTGGAGGCTGGAGACGTGGCGAGGATGGAGACTGGAGACTTGAGGTGAGGCCGGAGGCTGGAGACTGGAGAAGTAAGGCTGGAGGCTGGAGACTTGAGCCGAGGCTTGAGGGTTGGAGGCTGGAGACTTGAGCCAAGGCTTGAGGGTTGGAGGCTGGAGACTTGAGGCGAGGCTGGAGGCTGGAGGCTGGAATCTTCAGGCGAGGCTGGAGGCTGGAGGCTGGAGATTTCAGGCTAGGCTGAAAGCTGGAGGCTGGAGAATTCAGGCGAGGCTGGATGCTGGAGGCTGGAGACCTGTGGCGAGGCTGGAGTCTGGAGTGTGGAGACTGGAGACCTGAGTCTTGAGACGAGGCTGGAGGCTGGAGACTTGAGGCGAGGCCGGAGACTGGAGATTTGATGCGAGGCTGGAGGCTGGAGGGTGGAGACTGGAGACCTGAGGCTTGAAGCGAGGCTGGAGGCTGGAGACTTGAGGCGAGGCTTGAGGCTGGAGACTTGAGGCGAGGCTGGAGACTTGCGACTTGAGGCGAGGCTGGAGACTGGAGGCTTGAGGTGAGGCTAGAGACTGGAGACTTGAGGCGAGGCCGGAGACTGGAGCCTTGAGACGTGGCTGGAGACTGGAGACCTGAGGCGTGGCTCAATGCTGGAGACTTGATGCGTGGCTCGAGGCTGGTGACTTGATGCGAGGCTCGAGGCTGGAGACTTCAGGCGAGGCTAGAGGCTGGAGGCTTGAGGCGAGGTTAGAGGCTGGAGACTTGAGGCAAGGCAAGAGGCTGAAGGCTGGAAATTTGAGGCGAGGCTGGACGCTGGGGACTTGAGACTTGAGAGGAGGCTGGAGGCTGGAGACTAGGATGGAGGCTGGAGACTTGAGTCGAGGCTAGAGTCTAGAGGCTGGAGACTTGAGGTGAGGCTAGAGACTGGAGACTTGAGGTGAGGCCGGAGACTGGAGCCTTGAGACGTGGCTGGAGACTGGAGACCTGAGGCGTGGCTCAATGCTGGAGAGTTGATGCGTGGCTCGAGGCTGGTGACTTGATGCAAGGCTCGAGGCTGTAGACTTCAGGCGAGGCTAGAGGCTGGAGGCTGGAGACTTGAGGCGAGGCTGGAGGCTGGAGGCTGGGCTGAGGCTGGAGACTACAGGCGAGGCCAGAGGCTGGAGAGTTGAGGCGAGGCCGGAGACTGGAGACTTGAGGCGAGGCTGGAGGCTGGAGACATGAGGCGAGGCTGGAGGCTGGAGGCTGGAAACTTGAGGCGAGGCTAGAGGCTGGAGGCTGGAATCTTGAGGCGAGGCTGGAGGCTGGAGGCTGGGCTGAGGCTGGAGACTACAGGCGAGGCCGGAGGCTAGAGAGTTGAGGCGAGGCTGGAGACTGGAGACTTGAGGTGAGGCTGCAGACTGGAGACATGAGGCGAAGCTGGAGGCTGGAAACTTGAGGGGAGGCTGGAGGCTGGAGGCTGGAGACTTGAGCCTTGAGGCGAGGCCGGAGGCTAGAGAGTTGAGGCGAGGCCGGAGACTGGAGAATTGAGGCGAGGCTGCAGACTGGAGACTTGAGGCGAGGCTGGAGGCTGGAGACTTGAGGCGAGTCTGGAGGCTGGAGACTTGTGGCGAGGCTCGAGGCTGGATACTTGAGCCGAGGCTCGAAGCTGGAGACACGAGGTGAGGCTCGAGGCAGAGACTTGAGGCGAGGCTGCAGAGTTGAGACTTGAGGCGAGGCTGGAGTCTGGAGACGAGGCTGGAGGCTGGAGGCTTGAGTCGAGTTTAGAGGCTAGAGACTTGAAGCGAGGCAAGAGGCTGAAGACTGGAAATTTGAGGCGAGGCTGGAGGCTGGAGACTTGAGACGAGACGAGGCTGGAGGCTGGAGACGAGGATGGAGGATGGAGACTTGAGGCGAGGCTGGAGGCTGGAGACATGAGGCGAGGCTGGAGGCTGGAGGCTGGAAACTTGAGGCGAGGCTGGAGGCTGGAGGCTGGAATCTTGAGGCGAGGCTGGAGGCTGGAGGTTGGAGACTTCAGGCTAGGCTGAATGCTGGAGGCTGGAGACTTCAGGCGAGACTGGATGCTGGAGGCTGGAGACTTGTGGCGAGGTTGGAGTCTGGAGGCTGGAGACTGGAGACCTGAGACTTGAGACGAGGCCGGAGGCTGGAGAGTTGAGGCGAAGCCCGAGGCTGGATACTTGAGGCGAGGCTCGAGACTGGAGACTTGAGGCGAGGCCGGAGGCTGGAGACTTGAGACTTGAGGCGAGGCTGGAGGCTGGAGGATGGAGACTTCAGGCAAGGCTGGAGGCTGGAGGCCAGAGAATTGTGGCATGTCTGCAGGCTAGAGGCTGGAGACTTGAGACTTGCGTCGAGGCCGGAGGCTCAAGAGCTGAGGCGAGGCCGGAGACTGGAGAATTGAGGCGAGGCTGGAAACTGGAGGCTGGAGACTTCAGGCGAGGCTGGAGACTTGTGGTGAGGCTGGAGGCTGGAGGCTTGAAACTTGAGACAAGGTGAGGCCGGAGTCTGGAGAGTTGAGGCGGGGCCGGAGACTGGAGACTTGAGGCGAGGCCGGAGGCTGGAGATTTGTGGCGAGGCTCAAGGCTGGTGACTTGAGGCGGGGCTGGAGGCTGGAGGATGGAGACTTCAGGCAAGGCTGGAGGCTGGAGGCTAGAGAATTGTGGCATGTCTGCAGGCTAGAGGCTGGAGACTTGAGACTTGAGTCGAGACCGGAGGCTCAAGAGCTGAGGCGAGGCCGGAGACTGGAGAACTGAGGCGAGGCTGGAAACTGGAGGCTGGAGACTTCAGGCGAGGCTGGAGACTTGTGGTGAGGCTGGAGGCTGGAGGCTTGAAACTTGAGACGAGGTGAGGCCGGAGTCTGGAGAGTTGAGGCGAGGCCGGTGAATGGAGACTTGAGGCGAGGCTGGAGACTGTAGACTTGAGGCGAGGCTGGAGGCTGGAGGTTGGAGCCGAGGCGAGGCTGGAGGCTGGAAACTTGAGGGGAGGCTGGAGGCTGGAGGCTGGAAACTTGAGGCAAGGCTGGAGGCTGGAGGCTGGAGACTTGAGGCGAGGCTGGAGGCTTGAGGCGAGGCTGGAGGCTCGAGGCTTGAGACTTGAGGCGAGGCTCGAGGCGGAGAGTTGAGGAGAGGCTGCAGACTTCAGACTTGAGGCGAGGCTGGAGTCTGGAGACGAGGCTAGAGGCTGGAGGCTTGAGGCGAGGTTAGAGGCTGGAGACTTGAGGCGAGGAAAGAGGCTGAAGGCTAGAGATTTGAGGCGAGGCTGGAGTCTGGAGACAAGGCTAGAGGCTGGAGACTTGAGGCGACGCTAGAGGCTGGAGAGTTGAAGCGAGGCTGGAGGCTGGAGACTTGAGGCCAGGCTTGAGGCTGGAGGCTGGAGACGTGAGGCGAGGTTGGAAGCTGGAGATTTGAGGTGAGGCTCGAGGCTGGAGATTTGAGGCGAGGCTCGAGGCTGGAGGCTGGAGACTTGAGGTGAGGCTGGAGGCTGGTGTCTGGAGACTTGAGGCGAGGCTGCAGACTGGAGACTTGAGGCGAGGCTGGAGGCTGGAGACTTGAGGCAGGGCTGGAGGCTGGAAACTTGAGCCGAGGCTGGAGGCTGGAGGCTGGAGACTTGAGGCGAGGCTGGATGTTGGAGGCTAGAGACTTGCGGCGAGGCTGGAGTCTGGCGGCTGGAGACTGGAGACCTGAGACTTGAGACGAGGCCGGAGACTGGAGAGTTGAGGCGACTCCGCAGACTAGAGACTTGAGGCGAGGCCGGAGTCTGGAGAGTTGAGGTGAGGCCCGAGACTGGTGAGTTGAGGCGAGGCTTGAGGCTGGAGACTTGTGGCGAGGCTCGAGACTGGATACTTGAGCCGAGGCTCGAGGCTGCAGATTTGAGACTTGAGGCGAGGCTGGACTCTGGAGACGAGGTTAGAGGCTGGAGGCTTGAGGAGAGGCAAGAGGCTGAAGTCTGGAGGCTTCAGACAAGGCTGGAGGCTGGAGACGAGGATGGAGGATGGAGACTTGACACGAGGCTAGAGGCTGGAGACTTGAGGTGAGGCGAGAAGCTGGAGACCTGAGGCGTGGTTCGATGCTGGAGACTTGATACGTGGCTCGAGGCTGACGACTTGATGTGAGGCTGGAGGCTGGAGACTTCAGGCGAGGCTGGAGGCTGAAGGCTGGAAACTTGAGCCGAGGCTGGAGGCTGGAGGCTGGAGACTTCAGGCGAGGCTGGAAGCTGGAGACTTGCGGTGACGCTGGAGGCTGGAGGCTGGAGACTTGTGCCTTGAGGCGAGGCTGGAGACTGGAAACTTGAGGCGAGGCTGGAGGCTGGTTGAGCCTTGAGGCGAGGCTGGAGGCTGGAGAGTTGAGGCAAGGCCGGAGACTGGAGACTTGAGGAGAGGCTGGAGACTGGAGACTTGAGGCGAGGCCGCAGACTGGAGACTTGTGGCGAGGCTGGAGACTGGAGACCTGAGGCGAGGCTGGAGGCTGGAGACACGAGGCGAGCCTGGAAACTTGAAGCGAGGCTGGTTGTTTTGAGGCTGGAAACTTGAGCAGAGGCTGGAGTCTTGAGGCGAGGCTGAAGGCTACAGGCTGGAATCTTGAGGTGAGTCTGGAGGCTGGAGGCTGGAGACTTCAGGCGAGGCTGAAGGCTGGAGGCTGGAGACTTCAGGCGAGGCTGAAGGCTGGAGGCTGGAGACTGGAGAGTTGAGGTGAGGCCGGAGTCTGGACAGTTGAGGTGCGGCCCACGGCTGGAGACTTGAGGCTAGGCTCGAGGCTGGAGACTTGAGTAGAGGCTCGAGGCTTGAGACTTGAGCAGAGGCTCGAGACTGGAGACTTGAGGTGAGGCTCGAGGCGGAGACTTGAGGTGAAGCTGTAGACTTGAGACTTGAGGTGAGGCTGGACTCTGGAAACGCGGCTGGAGACTTGATGTGAGGCTAGAGACTGGAGGCGAGGCTGGAGGTTGGAGTCTTGAGGCGAGGCTGGAGACGAGGCGAGGCTGGAGGCTGGAGACCTGAGGCGAGGCTAGAGGCTGGAGGCTGGAAACTTGAGGCGAGTCTAGAGGCTGGAGGCTGGAGACTTGTGGCGAGGCTCGAGGCTGGAGACTGGAGGTGAGGCTGGTGGCTGGAGACTTGAGGCAAGGCTGGAGTCTGGAGGCTGGAGACTTGAGGCAAGGCTGGAGTCTGGAGGCTGGAGACTTGAGGTGAGGCATGAGCCTGGATACTTGAGGCGAGGCTCGAGGCTGGAGACTTGAGGCGAGGCTGAAGGCTGGAGACTTGAGACTTGAGACGAGGCTGGAGAGTGAAGAAGAAGCTGGTGGGTTGAGGCGAGGCTGGAGGCTGGAGACTTGAGGCGAGGCTGGAGGCTGGAGGCTGGAGACGAGGCAAGGCTGGAGACATGAGGCGAGGCCGGAGACTGGAGACATGAGGCGAGGCCGGAGTCTGGACAGTTGAGGCGAGGCTGGAGACTTGAGGCGAGGCTGGATGATGGAAACTTGAGGCGAGGCTGGAGGCTGGAGGCTGGAAATTTGAGGCGAGGCTGGAGGCTGGAGGCTGGAGACTTGAGACTTGAGGCGTGGCCGGAGGCTGGAGAGTTGAGGCGAGGCTGGAGACTGGAGAATTGAGACGAGGCTGGAGGCTGGAGGCTGGAGACTTGAGCCTTGAGGCGAAGCCAGAGGCTGGAGAGTTGAGGCGAGGCCAGAGACTGGAGACTTGAGGCGAGGCTGGAGGCTGGAGGCTGGAAACTTGAGGCGAGGCTGGAAGTTTTGAGGCTGGAGAGTTGAGGTGAGGCTGCAGGCTGGAGGCTGGAAACTTGAGCCGAGGCTGGAGGCTGGAGGCTGGAGACTTGCAGCAACGCTGCAGGCTGGAGGCTGGAGACTTGTGCCTTAATGCGAGGCTGGAGGCTAGAGAGTTGAGGCGAGGCTGGAGACTGGAGACTTGAGAATTGTGGCGAAGCTGGAGTCTGGAAGCTGGTGACTTGAGGCGAAGCTCGAGGCTGGAGACTTGAGGCGAGGCTAGAGGCTGGAGGTTTGAAGCGAGGCTAGAGGCTGGAGACTTGAGGTGAGGCTAGAGGCTGGAGACATGAGGCGAGGCTGGAGGCTGGAGGCTGGAGACTTGAGGCGAGGCTGGAGGCCGGAGACTTGAGGCGAGGCTGGAGGATGGAGGCTGTAAACTTGAGCCGAGGCTGGAGGCTGGAGGATGGAGACTTGAGCGAGGCTGGAGGCTGGAGGCTGGAAACTTGAGCCGAGGCTGGATGCTGGAGGCTGGAGACTTCAGGCGAGGCTGAAGGCTGGAAGCAGGAGACGAGGCGAGGCTGGATGATGGAAACTTGAGGCGAGGCTGGAAGCTGGAGGCTTGAGACGAGGATGGAGTCTGGAGACTTGAGGCGAGGCTGGAAGCGGGAGGCTTGAGTCGAGGATGGAGTCTGGAGACTTGAGGCGAGGCTGGAGGCAGGAGGCTGGAAATTTGAGGCGAGGCTGGAGGCTGGAGACTTGAGGCGAGGCCGGAGACTGGAGACTTGAGGAGAGGCTTGAGAGTGGAGACTTGAGGCGAGGCTGCAGGCTGGAGACTTGAGACGAGGGTGGAGGCTGGAGACTTGAGGTGAGGATGGAAGCTGGAAACTAGAGCCGAGGCTGGAGGCTGGAGGCTGGAGACTTGCAGCAACGCTGCAGGCTGGAGGCTGGAGACTTGAGACGAGTGTGGAGGCTGGAGACTTGAGGTGAGGATGGAAGCTGGAAACTAGAGCCGAGGCTGGAGGCTGGAGGCTGGAGACTTGCAGCGATGCTGCAGGCTGGAGGCTGGAGACTTGTGCCTTAATGCGAGGCCAGAGGCTAGAGAGTTGAGGCGAGGCCGGAGACTGGAGACTTGAGGCGAGGCCGCAGACTGGAGACTTGAGGCGAGGCTGGAGACTGGTGATTTGAGGCGAGGCTGGAGACTGGAGGCTTGTGACTTGAGGCGAAGCTCGAGGCTGTAGAGTTGAGGCGAGGCTAGAGGCTGGAGGTTTGAAGCGAGGCTAGAGGCTGGAGACTTGAGGTGAGGCTAGAGGCTGGAGTCTTGAGTTGAGGCTGGAGTCTTGAGGTGAGGCTGGAGTCTGCAGACATGAGGCGAGGCTGGAGGTTGAGGCTGGAGATTTGAGGCGAGGCTGGAGGCTGGAGACTTGAGGCGAGGCTGGAGGCTGGAGACTTGAGGCGAGGCTGGAGGATGGAGGCTGTAAACTTGAGCCGAGGCTGGAGGCTGGAGGATGGAGACTTGAGGCGAGGCTGGAGGCTGGAGGCTGGAAACTTGAGCCGAGGCTGGAGGCTGGAGGCTGGAGACTTGAGCCGAGGCTGGAGACTTCAGGCGAGGCCGAAGGCTGGAAGCTGGAGACGAGGCGAGGCTGGATGATGGAAACTTGAGGCGAGGCTGGAAGCTGGAGGCTTGAGTCGAAGGTCGAGTCTGGAGACTTGAGGCGAGGCTGGAGGCAGGAGGCTGGACATTTGAGGCGAGGCTGGAGGCTGGAAGCGGGGCCGGAGGCTGGAAGCTGGAGGCTTGAGGCGAGGTTGGAGGCTGGAGGCTGGAGACATCAGGCGAGGCTGGAGGCTGGAGGCTGGAGTCTGGAGACTTGAGACTTGAGCCGAGGCTCGAGGCTGGAGATCTGAGGCGAGGCTCGAGGCGGAGACTTGAGACTTGAGGCGAGGCTGGACTCTGGAGACGAGACTGGAAGCTGGAGGCTTGAGGCGAGGTTAGAGGCTGGAGACGAGTCGAGGCAAGAGGCTGAAGGCTGGAGATTTGAGGTGAGGCTGGAGGCTGGAGATTTGAGACTTGAGACGAGGCTGGAGGCTGGAGACTAGGATGGAGGATGGAGACTTGAGGTGAGGCGAGAGGCTGGAAACCTGAGGTGAGGCTAGAGGCTGGAGACCTGAGGCGTAGTTCGATGCTGGAGGCTTGATGCGTGGCTCGAGGCTGGTGACTTTATGCGAGGCTGGAGGCTCGAGACTTGAGGCGAGGCTGGAGGCTGGAGGCGGGGCTGAGGCTGGAGACTTCAGGCGAGGCTGGAGGCTGGAGGCTGGAGACTTGCAGCGACGCTGCAGGCTGGAGGCTGGAGACTTGTGCCTTGAGGCGAGGCCAGAGGCTAGAGAGTTGAGGCGAGGCTGGAGGCTGGAGACTTGTGCCTTGAGGCGAGGCCAGAGGCTAGAGACTTGAGGCAAGGCTGCAGACTGGAGACTTGAGGCGAGGCTGGTGGCTGGTGACTTGAGGCGAAGCTCGAGGCTGGAGGTTTGAAGTAGGCTAGAGGCTGGAGACTCTAGGTGAGGCTAGAGGCTGGAGACTTGAGTTGAGGCTGGAGTCTTGAGTCGAGGCTGGAGTCTGCAGACATGAGGCGAGGCTGGAGGCTGGAGGCTGGAAACTTGTGGCGAGGCTGGAGGTTTTGATGCTGGAGACGAGGCGAGGCTGGAGGCTGGAGGCTGGAAACTTGAGGAGAGGCTGGAGGTTTTGAGGCTGGAGACGAGGCGAGGCTGGAGGCTGGAGGCTGGAGAATTGAGGCGAGGCTAGAGGCTGGAAACTTGAGCCGAGGCTGGAGGCTGGAGGATGGAGACTTGAGGCGAGGCTGGAGGCTGGAGACATGAGGCGAGGCTGGAGGCTGGAGACATGAGGCGAGGCTGGAGGCTGGAGACATGAGGCGAGGCTGGAGGTTTTGAGGCTGGAGACTTGAGGAGAGGCTGGAGGCTGGAGGCTGGAAACTTGAGCTGAGGCTGGAGGCTGGAGGATGGAGACTTGAGGCGAAGCTGGAGGCTGGAGGCTGGAGACTTGAGGCGAGTCTGGAGGCTGGAGACGGGGCTGAGGCTGGAGACTTCAGGCGAGGCTGGAGGCTGGACACTTGCGGCGACGTGGCAGTCTGGAGGCTGGAGACTTGTGCCTTGAGGAGAGGCCGGAGGTTAGAGAGTTAAGGCGGGGCCGGAGACTGAAGAGTTGAGGCGAGGCTGCAGACTGGAGACTTGAGGCGAGGCTGCAGACTGGAGACTTGAGCCGAGGCTGGAGACTGGAGACTTGAGGCGAGGCTGGAGGCTGGAGGCTGGAGACTTGAGGCGAGGCTAGAGGCTGGTGGTTTGATGCGAGGCTAGAGGCTGGAAACTTGAGGTGAGGCTAGAGGCTGGAGAATTGAGTTGAGGCTGGAGTCTTGAGGTGAGGCTGGAGGCTGGAGACATGAGGCGAGGCTGGAGGCTGGAGACATGAGGCGAGGCTGGAGGTTTTGAGGCTGGAGACTTGAGGCGAGGCTGGAGGCTGGAGGCTGGAAACTTGAGCAGAGGCTGGAGGCTGGAGGATGGAATCTTGAGGCGATTCTGGAGGCTGAAGGCTGGAGACTTCAGGCGAGGCTGAAGGCTGGAGGCTGGAGACTTGAGGCGATGCTGGAGGCTGGAGGCGGGGCTGAGGCTGGAGACTTCAGGCGAGGTTGGAGGCTGGAGGCTGGAGGCTTGCGGCGACGCTGCAGGCTGAAGGCTGGAGACTTGTCCCTTGAGGCGAGGCCAGAGGTTAGAGAGTTGAGGCGAGGCTGGAGATTGAAGTGTTGAGGCGAGGCCGGAGACTGGAGACTTGAGGCGAGGCTGCAGACTGGAGACTTGAGCCGAGGCTGGAGACTTGAGAATTGAGGCGAAGCTGGAGTCAGGAGGCTGGTGACTTGAGGTGAAGCTCGAGGCTGGAGACTTGAGACTTGAGCCGAGGCCGGAGGCTGGAGAGTTGAGGCGAGGCTGGAGACTGGAGGCTTGAGGCGAGGCTGGAGGCTGGAGACTTGAGGCGAGGCTGGAGGCTGGAGGCTGGAGACATGAGGCGAGGCTGGAGGTTTTGAGGCTGGAAACTTGGGGCGAGGCTTGAGGCTGGAGGCTGGAAACTTGAGCCGAGGCTGGAGGCTGGAGGGTGGAGACTTGAGGCGAGGCTGGAGGCTGGAGGATGGAAACTTGAGCCAAGGCTGAAGGCTGGAGGTTGGAGACTTGAGTCGAGGATGGGGGCTGGAATCTTGAGGCGAGTCTGGAGGCTAGAGGGTGGAGACTTCAGGCGAGGCTGAAGGCTGGAGGCTTGAGTCTTCAGGCAAGGCTAGAGGCTGGAGGCTGGAGACATGAGAATTGAGGCGAGGCTGGAAGCTGGTGACTTGAGGCGAAGCTCGAGGCTGGAGACATGAGGCGAGGCTGGAAGCTGGAGGCTGGAAACTTGAGGCGAGGCTGGAGGATTTGAGGCTGGAGGCTGGAGGCTGGAAACTTGAGGCGAGGCTGGAGGATTTGAGGCTGGAGGCTGGAGGCTGGAAACTTGAGGCGAGGCTGGAGGTTTTGAGGCTTGAGGCTTCAGGCGAGGCTGGAGTCTGGAGGCTGCAGACTTCAGGCGAGGCTAGAGGCTGGAGGCTTTAGGCGAGGCTGGAAGCTGGAGACTTGAGGAGAGGCTGGAGACTGGAGACTTGAGGCGAGGCTGCAGACTGGAGACTTGAGGTGCGGATGGAAGCTGGAAACTTGAGGTGAGGCTGGAGGCTGGGGACATGAGGCGAGGCTGGAGGCTGGAGGCTGGAAACTTGAGGTGAGGCTGGAAGTTTTGAGGCTGGAGACTTGAGGTGAGGCTGCAGGCTGGAGGCTGGAAACTTGAGCCGAGGCTGGAGGCTGGAGGCTGGAGACTTGCGGTGACGCTGCAGGCTGGAGGCTGGAGACTTGTGCCTTAATGCGAGGCCGGAGGCTAGAGAGTTGAGGCGAGGCCGGAGACTGGAGACTTGAGGCGAGGCCGCAGACTGGAGACTTGAGGCGAGGCTGGAGACTGGTGATTTGAGGCGAGGCTGGAGGCTGGAGGCTGGTGAATTGAGGCGAAGCTCGAGGGTGGAGAGTTGAGGCGAGGCTAGAGGCTGGAGGTTTGAAGCGAGGCTAGAGGCTGGAGACTTGAGGTGAGGCTAGAGGCTGTAGACTTGAGTTGAGGCTGGAGTCTTGAGGTGAGGCTGGAGTCTGCAGACATGAGGCGAGGCTGGAGGCTGGAGGCTGGGGGCTGGAGACTTGAGGCGAGGATGGAGGCTGGAGACTTGAGGCGAGGCTGGAGGTTTTGAGGCTGGAGGCTGGAGGCTGGAAACTTGAGGCGAGGCTGGAGGTTTTGAGGCTTGAGACTTCAGGCGAGGCTGGAGTCTGGAGGCTGCAGACTCCAGGCGAGGCTGGAGGCTGGAGGCTTTAGGCGAGGCCGGAGGCTGGAGACTTGAGGCGAGGCCGGAGGCTGGAGACTTGAGGCGAGGCTGGAGGCTGGAGGCTGTAAACTTGTGCCGAGGCTGGAGGCTGGAGGATGGAGACCTGAGGCGAGGCTGGATGCTGGAGGCTGGAGACCTGAGGCGAGGCTGGAGGCTGGAGGCTGGAATCTTGAGGCGATTCTGGAGGCTGGCGGCTGGAGACTTCAGGCGAGGCTGAAGGCTGGAGGCTGGAGACTTGTGCCTTGAGGCGAGGCCAGAGGTTCGAGAGTTGAGGCGAGGCCGGAGATTGAAGCGTTGAGGCGAGGCCGGAGACTGGAGACTTGAGGCGAGGCTGCAGACTGGAGACTTGAGCCGAGGCTGGAGACTGGAGACTTGAGGCGAGGCTGGAGGCTGGAAGCTGGTGACTTCAGGCAAAGCTCGAGGCTGGAGACTTGAGGCGAGGCTAGAGGCTGGTGGTTTGAAGAGAGGCTAGAGGCTGGAAAATTGAGGTGAGGCTAGAGGCTGGAAAATTGAGTTGAGGCTGGAGTCTTGAGGCGAGGCTGGAGGCTGGAGACATGAGGCGAGGCTGGAGGATTTGAGGCTGGAGACTTGAGACGAGGCTGGAGGCTGGAGGCTGGAAACTTAAGCCGAGGCTGAAGGCTGGAGGATGGAGACTTGAGGCGAGACTGGATGATGGAGGCTGGAGACTTGAGGCGAGGCTGGAGACTGGTGATTTGAGGCGAGGCTGGAGGCTGGAGGCTGGTGAATTGAGGCGAAGCTCGAGGGTGGAGAGTTGAGGCGAGGCTAGAGGCTGGAGGTTTGAAGCGAGGCTAGAGGCTGGAGACTTGAGTTGAGGCTAGAGGCTGTAGACTTGAGTTGAGGCTGGAGTCTTGAGGTGAGGCTGGAGTCTGCAGACATGAGGCGAGGCTGGAGGCTGGAGGCTGGAGACTTGAGGCGAGGATGGAGGCTGGAGACTTGAGGCGAGGCTGGAGGTTTTGAGGCTGGAGGCTGGAGGCTGGAAACTTGAAGCGAGGCTGGAGGTTTTGAGGCTTGAGACTTCAGGCGAGGCTGGAGTCTGGAGGCTGCAGACTCCAGGCGAGGCTAGAGGCTGGAGGCTTTAGGCGAGGCTGGAGGCTGGAGACTTGAGGCGAGGCCGGAGGCTGGAGACTTGAGGCGAGGCTGGAGGCTGGAGGCTGTAAACTTGAGCCGAGGCTGGAGGCTGGAGGATGGAGACCTGAGGCGAGGCTGGATGCTGGAGGCTGGAGACTTGAGGCGAGGCTGGAGGCTGGAGGCTGGAATCTTGAGGCGATTCTGGAGGCTGGAGGCTGGAGACTTCAGGCGAGGCTGAAGGCTGGAGGCTGGAGACTTGTGCCTTGAGGCGAGGCCAGAGGTTCGAGAGTTGAGGCGAGGCCGGAGATTGAAGCGTTGAGGCGAGGCCGGAGACTGGAGACTTGAGGCGAGGCTGCAGACTGGAGACTTGAGCCGAGGCTGGAGACTGGAGACTTGAGGCGAGGCTGGAGGCTGGAAGCTGGTGACTTCAGGCGAAGCTCGAGGCTGGAGACTTGAGGCGAGGCTAGAGGCTGGTGGTTTGAAGAGAGGCTAGAGGCTGGAAACTTGAGGTGAGGCTAGAGGCTGGAAAATTGAGTTGAGGCTGGAGTCTTGAGGCGAGGCTGGAGTCTGGAGGCTGGAAACTTGAGGCGAGGCTGCAGACTTGAGGCGAAGCTGGAGGCTGGAGACATGAGGCGAGGCTGGAGGATTTGAGGCTGGAGACTTGAGACGAGGCTGGAGGCTGGAGGCTGGAAACTTAAGCCGAGGCTGAAGGCTGGAGGATGGAGACTTGAGGCGAGACTGGATGATGGAGGCTGGAATCTTGAGGCGATTTTGGAGGCTGGAGGCTGGAGACTTCAGGCGAGGCTGAAGGCTGGAGGCTGGAGACTTGTGCCTTGAGGCGAGGCCAGAGGTTAGAGAGTTGAGGCGAGGCCGGAGATTGAAGCGTTGAGGCGAGGCCGGAGACTGGAGACCTGAGGCGAGGCTGCAGACTGGAGACTTGAGCCGAGGCTGGAGACTGGAGACTTGAGGCGAGGCTGGAGGCTGGAAGCTGGTGACTTCAGGCGAAGCTCGAGGCTGGAGACTTGAGGCGAGGCTAGAGGCTGGTGGTTTGAAGAGAGGCTAGAGGCTGGAAAATTGAGGTGAGGCTAGAGGCTGGAGAATTGAGTTGAGGCTGGAGTCTTGAGGCGAGGCTGGAGGCTGGAGACATAGGGCGAGGCTGGAGACTGGAGGCTGGAAAATTGAGGCGAGGCTGGAGGTTTTGAGGCTGGAGGCTGGAGGCTGGAAACTTGAGGCGAGGCTGGAGGTTTTGAGGCTTGAGACTTCAGGCGAGGCTGGAGTCTGGAGGCTGCAGACCAGGCGAGGCTAGAGGCTGGAGGCTTGAGGCGAGGCTGGAGGCTGGAGACTTGAGGAGAGGCTGGAGACTGGAGACTTGAGGCGAGGCTGCAGACTGGAGACTTGAGGCGAGGATGGAAGCTGGAAACTTGAGGTGAGGCTGGAGGCTGGGAACATGAGGCGAGGCTGGAGGCTGGAGACATGAGGCGAGGCTGGAGGTTTTGAGGCTGGAGACTTGAAGCGAGGCTGGAAGCTGGAGGCTGGAAACTTGAGCCGAGGCTGGAGGCTGGAGACATCAGGCGAGGCTGGATGCTGGAGGCTGGAGACTTGAGACCTGAGACTTGAGACGAGGCCGGAGACTGGATAGTTGAGGCGAGGCTGGAGGCTGGAGGCGGTGCTGAGGCTGGAGACTTCAGGCGAGGCTGGAGTCTGGAGGCTGGAGACTTCAGGCGAGGCTAGAGGCTGAAGGCTTGAGGCGAGGCTGGAAGTTGGAGACTTGAGGCGAGGCTGGAGGCTGGAGGCGGGGCTGAGGCTGGAGACTTCAGGCGAGGCTGGAGGCTGGAGGCTGGAGACTTGCGGCAACGTTGCAGGCTGGAGTCTGGAGACTTGTGCCTTGAGGCGAGGCGGGAGGCGAGAGAGTTGAGGCGAGGCCGGAGACTGGAGGTTTGAAGCGAGGCTAGAGGCTGGAGACTTGAGGCGAGGCTGGAGGCTGGAGACTTGAGGCAAGGCTGGAGGCTGGAGACTTGAGGCGAGGCTGGAGGTTTTGAGAAGAGGCTCGAGGCTGGAAACTTGCGATGCTAGATGCTGGATACTTGAGGCGAATATTGAGGCTGGAAATTGGAGAATTGAGACAAGGCTAGAGGCTGGAGACTTGAGAATTGAGGCGAAGCTGGAGTCAGGAGGCTGGTGACTTGAGGTGAAGCTCGAGGCTGGAGACTGGAGACTTGAGGCGAGGCTGGAGGCTGGAGGCTGGAGACTTGAGGCGAGGCTGGAGGCTCGAGGCTGGAAACTTGAGGCGAGGCTGGAGGTTTTGATGCTGGAGACTTGAGGCGAGGCTGGAGGCTGGAGGCTGGAAACTTGAGCCGTGGCTGGAGTCTGGAGGAAGGAGAATTGAGGCGAGTCTGGAGGCTGGAGGCTGGAAACTTGAGCCGAGGCTGGAGGCTGGGGGCTGGAGACTTGAGACGAGGCTGGAGGCTGGAGGATGGAATCTTGAGGCGAGTCTGGAGGCTGGAGGCTGGAGACGAGGCGAGGCTGGATGATGGAAACTTGAGGCGACGCTGGAAGCTGGAGGCTTGAGTCGAGGATCGAGTCTGGAGTCTTGAGGCGAGGCTGGAGGCTGGAGACATGAGGCGAGGCTGAAGGTTTTGAGGCGGGAGAAATGAGGCGAGGCTGGAGGCTGGAGGCTGGAGACTTGAGGCGAGGCTGGAGGCTGGAGGCTGGAAACTTGAGCCGAGGCTGTAGGCTGGAGGCTGGAGGCTGGAATCTTGAGGCGAGTCTGGAGGCTGGAGGCTGGAGACTTCAAGCGAGGCTGAAGGCTGGAAGCTGGAGACAAGGCGAGGCTGGATGATGGAAACTTGAGGCGAGACTGGAAGCTGGAGGCTTGAGTCGAGGATGGAGTCTGGAGACTTGAGGCGAGGCTGGAGGCAGGAGGCTGGAAGCGGGGCGGGAGGCTGGAAGCTGGAGGCTTGAGGCTGGAGACATCAGGCGAGGCTGGAGGCTGCAGGCTGGAGGCTGGAGACTTGAGACTTGAGTCGAGACCGGAGGCTGGAGAGTTGAGGCGAGGCTGGAGAGTTGAGGCGAGGCTGGAGACTGGAGACTTGAGGCGAGGCTGGAGGCTACAGTTGAGGCGAAGCCGGAGACTGGAGACTTGAGGAGAGGCTGCAGACTGGAGACTTGAGGCGAGGTTGCAGACTGGAGACTTGAGGCGAGGCTGGAGGCTGGAAACTTGATCCGAGGCTGGAGGCTGGAGGGTGGAGACTTGAGGCGAGGCTGGAGGCTGGAGGATGGAAACTTGAGCCAAGGCTGAAGGCTGGAGGTTGGAGACTTGAGTCGAGGATGGGGGCTGGAATCTTGAGGCGAGTCTGGAGGCTAGAGGGTGGAGACTTCAGGCGAGGCTGAAGGCTGGAGGCTTGAGTCTTCAGGCAAGGCTAGAGGCTGGAGGTTTTGAGGCTTGAGGCTTCAGGCGAGGCTGGAGTCTGGAGGCTGCAGACTTCAGGCGAGGCTAGAGGCTGGAGGCTTTAGGCGAGGCTGGAAGCTGGAGACTTGAGGAGAGGCTGGAGACTGGAGACTTGAGGCGAGGCTGCAGACTGGAGACTTGAGGTGCGGATGGAAGCTGGAAACTTGAGGTGAGGCTGGAGGCTGGGGACATGAGGCGAGGCTGGAGGCTGGAGGCTGGAAACTTGAGGTGAGGCTGGAAGTTTTGAGGCTGGAGACTTGAGGTGAGGCTGCAGGCTGGAGGCTGGAAAGTTGAGCCGAGGCTGGAGGCTGGAGGCTGGAGACTTGCGGTGACGCTGCAGGCTGGAGGCTGGAGACTTGTGCCTTAATGCGAGGCCGGAGGCTAGAGAGTTGAGGCGAGGCCGGAGACTGGAGACTTGAGGCGAGGCCGCAGACTGGAGACTTGAGGCGAGGCTGGAGACTGGTGATTTGAGGCGAGGCTGGAGGCTGGAGGCTGGTGAATTGAGGCGAAGCTCGAGGGTGGAGAGTTGAGGCGAGGCTAGAGGCTGGAGGTTTGAAGCGAGGCTAGAGGCTGTAGACTTGAGTTGAGGCTGGAGTCTTGAGGTGAGGCTGGAGTCTGCAGACATGAGGCGAGGCTGGAGGCTGGAGGCTGGAGACTTGAGGCGAGGATGAAGGCTGGAGACTTGAGGCGAGGCTGGAGGTTTTGAGGCTGGAGGCTGGAGGCTGGAATGTTGAGGCGAGGCTGGAGGTTTTGAGGCTTGAGACTTCAGGCGAGGCTGGAGTCTGGAGGCTGCAGACTCCAGGCGAGGCTAGAGGCTGGAGGCTTTAGGCGAGGCTGGAGGCTGGAGACTTGAGGCGAGGCTGGAGGCTGGAGGCTGTAAACTTGAGCCGAGGCTGGAGGCTGGAGGACGGAGACCTGAGGCGAGGCTGGATGCTGGAGGCTGGAGACTTGAGGCGAGGCTGGAGGCTGGAGGCTGGAATCTTGAGGCGATTCTGGAGGCTGGAGGCTGGAGACTTCAGGCGAGGCTGAAGGCTGGAGGCTGGAGACTTGAGCCGAGGCTGGAGACTGGAGACTTGAGGCGAGGCCGGAGATTGAAGCGTTGAGGCGAGGCCGGAGACTGGAGACTTGAGGCGAGGCTGGAGGCTGGAGACTTGAGGCGAGGCTGGAGGCTGGAAGCTGGTGACTTCAGGCGAAGCTCGAGGCTGGAGAGTTGAGGCGAGGGTAGAGGCTGGTGGTTTGAAGAGAGGTTAGAGGCTGGAAACTTGAGGTGAGGCTAGAGGCTGGAGAATTGAGTTGAGGCTGGAGGCTGGAGACATAGGGCGAGGCTGGAGGCTGGAAGCTGGAAACTTGAGGCGAGGCTGGAGGTTTTGAGGCTGGAGGCTGGAGGCTGGAAACTTGAGGCGAGGCTGGAGGTTTTGAGGCTTGAGACTTCAGGCGAGGCTGGAGTCTGGAGGCTGCAGACCAGGCGAGGCTAGAGGCTGGAGGCTTGAGGAGAGGCTGGAGGCTGGAGACTTGAGGCGAGGCTGCAGACTGGAGACTTGAGGCGAGGATGGAAGCTGGAAACTTGAGGTGAGGGTGGAGGCTGGGAACATGAGGCGAGGCTGGAGGCTGGAGACATGTGGCGAGGCTGGATGTTTTGAGGCTGGAGACTTGAAGCGAGGCTGGAAGTTGGAGGCTGGAAACTTGAGCCGAGGCTGGAGGCTGGAGGCTGGAGACGAGGCGAGGCTGGATGATGGAAACTTGAGGCGACGCTGGAAGCTGGAGGCTTGAGTCGAGGATCGAGTCTGGAGTCTTGAGGCGAGGCTGCAGACTGGAGACTTGAGGCGAGGCTGGAGGCTGCAGACTTGAGGCGAGGCTGGATGATGGAAACTTGAGGCGAGGCTGGAAGCTGGAGGCTTGAGTCGAGGATGGAGTCTGGAGACTTGAGGCGAGGCTGGAGGCAGGAGGCTGGAAGCGGGGCGGGAGGCTGGAAGCTGGAGGCTTGAGGCTGGAGACATCAGGCGAGGCTGGAGGCTGCAGGCTGGAGGCTGGAGACTTGAGACTTGAGTCGAGGCCGGAGGCTGGAGAGTTGAGGCGAGGCTGCAGACTGGAGGCTTGAGGCGAGGCTGGAGGCTACAGTTGAGGCGAAGCCGGAGACTGGAGGCTTTAGGCGAGGCTGGAGGCTGGAGACTTGAGGCGAGGCCGGAGGCTGGAGACTTGAGGCGAGGCTGGAGGCTGGAGGCTGTAAACTTGAGCCGAGGCTGGAGGCTGGAGGATGGAGACCTGAGGCGAGGCTGGATGCTGGAGGCTGGAGACTTGAGGCGAGGCTGGAGGCTGGAGGCTGGAATCTTGAGGCGATTCTGGAGGCTGGAGGCTGGAGACTTCAGGCGAGGCTGAAGGCTGGAGGCTGGAGACTTGTGCCTTGAGGCGAGGCCAGAGGTTCGAGGTTGAGGCGAGGCCGGAGATTGAAGCGTTGAGGCGAGGCCGGAGACTGGAGACTTGAGGCGAGGCTGCAGACTGGAGACTTGAGCCGAGGCTGGAGACTGGAGACTTGAGGCGAGGCTGGAGGCTGGAAGCTGGTGACTTCAGGCGAAGCTCGAGGCTGGAGAGTTGAGGCGAGGGTATAGGCTGGTGGTTTGAAGAGAGGCTAGAGGCTGGAAACTTGAGGTGAGGCTGGAGTCTTGAGGCGAGGCTGGAGGCTGGAGACATGGGGCGAGGCTGGAGGCTGGAAGCTGGAAACTTGAGGCGAGGCTGGAGGTTTTGAGGCTGGAGGCTGGAGGCTGGAAACTTGAGGCGAGGCTGGAGGTTTTGAGGCTTGAGACTTCAGGCGAGGCTGGAGTCTGGAGGCTGCAGACCAGGCGAGGCTAGAGGCTGGAGGCTTGAGGAGAGGCTGGAGGCTGGAGACTTGAGGCGAGGCTGCAGACTGGAGACTTGAGGCGAGGATGGAAGCTGGAAACTTGAGGTGAGGCTGGAGGCTGGGAACATGAGGCGAGGCTGGAGGCTGGAGACATGTGGCGAGGCTGGATGTTTTGAGGCTGGAGACTTGAAGCGAGGCTGGAAGCTGGAGGCTGGAAACTTGAGCCGAGGCTGGAGGCTGGAGGCTGGAGACGAGGCGAGGCTGGATGATGGAAACTTGAGGCGACGCTGGAAGCTGGAGGCTTGAGTCGAGGATCGAGTCTGGAGTCTTGAGGCGAGGCTGCAGACTGGAGACTTGAGGCGAGGCTGGAGGCTGGAGACTTGAGGCGAGGCTGGAGGCTGGAGACATGAGGCGAGGCTGAAGGTTTTGAGGCGGGAGAAATGAGGCGAGGCTGGAGGCTGGAGGCTGGAGACTTGAGGCGAGGCTGGAGGCTGGAGGCTGGAAACTTGAGCCGAGGCTGTAGGCTGGAGGCTGGAGGCTGGAATCTTGAGGCGAGTCTGGAGGCTGGAGACTGGAGACTTCAAGCGAGGCTGAAGGCTGGAAGCTGGAGACAAGGCGAGGCTGGATGATGGAAACTTGAGGCGAGGCTGGAAGCTGGAGGCTTGAGTCGAGGATGGAGTCTGGAGACTTGAGGCGAGGCTGGAGGCAGGAGGCTGGAAGCGGGGCGGGAGGCTGGAAGCTGGAGGCTTGAGGCTGGAGACATCAGGCGAGGCTGGAGGCTGCAGGCTGGAGGCTGGAGACTTGAGACTTGAGTCGAGGCCGGAGGCTGGAGAGTTGAGGCGAGGCTGGAGACTGGAGGCTTGAGGCGAGGCTGGAGGCTACAGTTGAGGCGAAGCTGGAGACTGGAGACTTGAGGAGAGGCTGCAGACTGGAGACTTGAGGCGAGGTTGCAGACTGGAGACTTGAGGCGAGGCTGGAGGCTGGAGACTTGAGGCGAGGCTGGAGGCTGGAGGCTGGAGACATGAGGCGAGGCTGGAAGTTTTGAGGCTGGAAACTTGGGGCGAGGCTTGAGGCTGGAGGCTGGAAACTTGAGCCGAGGCTGGAGGCTGGAGGCTGGAAACTTGAGCCGAGGCTGGAGGCTGGAGGGTGGAGACTTCAGGCGAGGCTGAAGGCTGGAGGCTTGAGTCTTCAGGCAATGCTAGAGGCTGGAGGCTGGAGACATGAGAATTGAGGTGAGGCTGGAAGCTGGTGACTTGAGGCGAAGCTCGAGGCTGGAGACTTGAGAATTGAGGCGATGCTGGAGACTGGAGACTTGAGGAGAGGCTAGAGGCTGGAAACTTGAGGTGAGGCTAGAGGCTGGAGAATTGAGTTGAGGCTGGTGTCTTGAGGCGAGGCTGGAGGCTGGAGACATGAGGCGAGGCTGGAGGCTGGAGGCTGGAAACTTGAGGCGAGGCTGGAGGATTTGAGGCTGGAGGCTGGAGGCTGGAAACTTGAGGCGAGGCTGGAGGTTTTGAGGCTTGAGGCTTCAGGCGAGGCTGGAGTCTGGAGGCTGGAGACTTCAGGCGAGGCTAGAGGCTGGAGGCTTTAGGCGAGGCTGGAAGCTGGAGACTTGAGGAGAGGCTGGAGACTGGAGACTTGAGGCGAGGCTGCAGACTGGAGACTTGAGGTGCGGATGGAAGCTGGAAACTTGAGGTGAGGCTGGAGGCTGGGGACATGAGGCGAGGCTGGAGGGTGGAGGCTGGAAACTTGAGGTGAGGCTGGAGGCTGGGGACATGAGGCGAGGCTGGAGGCTGGAGGCTGGAAACTTGAGGTGAGGCTGGAAGTTTTGAGGCTGGAGACTTGAGGTGAGGCTGCAGGCTGGAGGCTGGAAACTTGAGCCGAGGCTGGAGGCTGGAGGCTGGAGACTTGCGGTGACGCTGCAGGCTGGAGGCTGGAGACTTGTGCCTTAATGCGAGGCCGGAGGCTAGAGAGTTGAGGTGAGGCCGGAGACTGGAGACTTGAGGCGAGGCCGCAGACTGGAGACTTGAGGCGAGGCTGGAGACTGGTGATTTGAGGCGAGGCTGGAGGCTGGAGGCTGGTGTATTGAGGCGAAGCTCGAGGGTGGAGAGTTGAGGCGAGGCTAGAGGCTGGAGGTTTGAAGCGAGGCTAGAGGCTGGAGACTTGAGGTGAGGCTAGAGGCTGTAGACTTGAGTTGAGGCTGGAGTCTTGAGGTGAGGCTGGAGTCTGCAGACATGAGACGAGGCTGGAGGCTGGAGGCTGGAGACTTGAGGCGAGGATGGAGGCTGGAGACTTGAGGCGAGGCTGGAGGTTTTGAGCCTGGAGGCTGGAGGCTGGAAACTTGAGGCGAGGCTGGAGGTATTGAGGCTTGAGACTTCAGGCGAGGCTGGAGTCTGGAGGCTGCAGACTCCAGGCGAGGCTAGAGGCTGGAGGCTTTAGGCGAGGCTGGAGGCTGGAGACTTGAGGCGAGGCCGGAGGCTGGAGACTTGAGGCGAGGCTGGAGGCTGGAGGCTGTAAACTTGAGCCGAGGCTGGAGGCTGGAGGACGGAGACCTGAGGCGAGGCTGGATGCTGGAGGCTGGAGACTTGAGGCGAGGCTGGAGGCTGGAGGCTGGAATCTTGAGGCGATTCTGGAGGCTGGAGGCTGGAGACTTCAGGCGAGGCTGAAGGCTGGAGGCTGGAGACTTGTGCCTTGAGGCGAGGCCAGAGGTTCGAGAGTTGAGGCGAGGCCGGAGATTGAAGCGTTGAGGCGAGGCCGGAGACTGGAGACTTGAGGCGAGGCTGGAGGCTGGAGACTTGAGGCGAGGCTGGAGGCTGGAAGCTGGTGACTTCAGGCGAAGCTCGAGGCTGGAGAGTTGAGGCGAGGGTAGAGGCTGGTGGTTTGAAGAGAGGCTAGAGGCTGGAAACTTGAGGTGAGGCTAGAGGCTGGAGAATTGAGTTGAGGCTGGAGTCTTGAGGCGAGGCTGGAGGCTGGAGACATAGGGCGAGGCTGGAGGCTGGAAGCTGGAAACTTGAGGCGAGGCTGGAGGTTTTGAGGCTGGAGGCTGGAGGCTGGAAACTTGAGGCGAGGCTGGAGGTTTTGAGGCTTGAGACTTCAGGCGAGGCTGGAGTCTGGAGGCTGCAGACCAGGCGAGGCTAGAGGCTGGAGGCTTGAGGAGAGGCTGGAGGCTGGAGACTTGAGGCGAGGCTGCAGACTGGAGACTTGAGGCGAGGATGGAAGCTGGAAACTTGAGGTGAGGCTGGAGGCTGGGAACATGAGGCGAGGCTGGAGGCTGGAGACATGTGGCGAGGCTGGATGTTTTGAGGCTGGAGACTTGAAGCGAGGCTGGAAGCTGGAGGCTGGAAACTTGAGCCGAGGCTGGAGGCTGGAGGCTGGAGACGAGGCGAGGCTGGATGATGGAAACTTGAGGCGACGCTGGAAGCTGGAGGCTTGAGTCGAGGATCGAGTCTGGAGTCTTGAGGCGAGGCTGCAGACTGGAGACTTGAGGCGAGGCTGGAGGCTGGAGACTTGAGGCGAGGCTGGAGGCTGGAGACATGAGGCGAGGCTGAAGGTTTTGAGGCGGGAGAAATGAGGCGAGGCTGGAGGCTGGAGGCTGGAGACTTGAGGCGAGGCTGGAGGCTGGAGGCTGTAAACTTGAGCCGAGGCTGGAGGCTGGAGGATGGAGACCTGAGGCGAGGCTGGATGCTGGAGGCTGGAGACTTGAGGCGAGGCTGGAGGCTGGAGGCTGGAATCTTGAGGCGATTCTGGAGGCTGGAGGCTGGAGACTTCAGGCGAGGCTGAAGGCTGGAGGCTGGAGACTTGTGCCTTGAGGCGAGGCCAGAGGTTTGAGAGTTGAGGCGAGGCCGGAGATTGAAGCGTTGAGGCGAGGCCGGAGACTGGAGACTTGAGGCGAGGCTGCAGACTGGAGACTTGAGCCGAGGCTGGAGACTGGAGATTTGAGTCGAGGCTGGAGGCTGGAAGCTGGTGACTTCAGGCGAAGCTCGAGGCTGGAGAGTTGAGGCGAGGGTAGAGGCTGGTGGTTTGAAGAGAGGCTAGAGGCTGGAAACTTGAGGTGAGGCTAGAGGCTGGAGAATTGAGTTGAGGCTGGAGTCTTGAGGCGAGGCTGGAGGCTGGAGACATAGGGCGAGGCTGGAGGCTGGAAGCTGGAAACTTGAGGCGAGGCTGGAGGTTTTGAGGCTGGAGGCTGGAGGCTGGAAACTTGAGGCGAGGCTGGAGGTTTTGAGGCTTGAGACTTCAGGCGAGGCTGGAGTCTGGAGGCTGCAGACCAGGCGAGGCTAGAGGCTGGAGGCTTGAGGAGAGGCTGGAGGCTGGAGACTTGAGGCGAGGCTGCAGACTGGAGACTTGAGGCGAGGATGGAAGCTGGAAACTTGAGGTGAGGCTGGAGGCTGGGAACATGAGGCGAGGCTGGAGGCTGGAGACATGTGGCGAGGCTGGATGTTTTGAGGCTGGAGACTTGAAGCGAGGCTGGAAGCTGGAGGCTGGAAACTTGAGCCGAGGCTGGAGGCTGGAGGCTGGAGACGAGGCGAGGCTGGATGATGGAAACTTGAGGCGACGCTGGAAGCTGGAGGCTTGAGTCGAGGATCGAGTCTGGAGTCTTGAGGCGAGGCTGCAGACTGGAGACTTGAGGCGAGGCTGGAGGCTGGAGACTTGAGGCGAGGCTGGAGGCTGGAGACATGAGGCGAGGCTGAAGGTTTTGAGGCGGGAGAAATGAGGTGAGGCTGGAGGCTGGAGGCTGGAGACTTGAGGCGAGGCTGGAGGCTGGAGGCTGGAAACTTGAGCCGAGGCTGTAGGCTGGAGGCTGGAGGCTGGAATCTTGAGGCGAGTCTGGAGGCTGGAGGCTGGAGACTTCAAGCGAGGCTGAAGGCTGGAAGCTGGAGACAAGGCGAGGCTGGATGATGGAAACTTGAGGCGAGGCTGGAAGCTGGAGGCTTGAGTCGAGGATGGAGTCTGGAGACTTGAGGCGAGGCTGGAGGCAGGAGGCTGGAAGCGGGGCGGGAGGCTGGAAGCTGGAGGCTTGAGGCTGGAGACATCAGGCGAGGCTGGAGGCTGCAGGCTGGAGGCTGGAGACTTGAGACTTGAGTCGAGGCCGGAGGCTGGAGAGTTGAGGCGAGGCTGGAGACTGGAGGCTTGAGGCGAGGCTGGAGGCTACAGTTGAGGCGAAGCCGGAGACTGGAGACTTGAGGAGAGGCTGCAGACTGGAGACTTGAGGTGCGGATGGAAGCTGGAAACTTGAGGTGAGGCTGGAGGCTGGGGACATGAGGCGAGGCTGGAGGCTGGAGGCTGGAAACTTGAGGTGAGGCTGGAGGCTGGGGACATGAGGCGAGGCTGGAGGCTGGAGGCTGGAAACTTGAGGTGAGGCTGGAAGTTTTGAGGCTGGAGACTTGAGGTGAGGCTGCAGGCTGGAGGCTGGAAACTTGAGCCGAGGCTGGAGGCTGGAGGCTGGAGACTTGCGGTGACGCTGCGGGCTGGAGGCTGGAGACTTGTGCCTTAATGCGAGGCCGGAGGCTAGAGAGTTGAGGCGAGGCCGGAGACTGGAGACTTGAGGCGAGGCCGCAGACTGGAGACTTGAGGCGAGGCTGGAGACTGGTGATTTGAGGCGAGGCTGGAGGCTGGAGGCTGGTGAATTGAGGCGAAGCTCGAGGGTGGAGAGTTGAGGCGAGGCTAGAGGCTGGAGGTTTGAAGCGAGGCTAGAGGCTGGAGACTTGAGGTGAGGCTAGAGGCTGTAGACTTGAGTTGAGGCTGGAGTCTTGAGGTGAGGCTGGAGTCTGCAGACATGAGGCGAGGCTGGAGGCTGGAGGCTGGAGACTTGAGGCGAGGATGGAGGCTGGAGACTTGAGGCGAGGCTGGAGGTTTTGAGGCTGGAGGCTGGAGGCTGGAAACTTGAGGCGAGGCTGGAGGTTTTGAGGCTTGAGACTTCAGGCGAGGCTGGAGTCTGGAGGCTGCAGACTCCAGGCGAGGCTAGAGGCTGGAGGCTTTAGGCGAGGCTGGATGCTGGAGACTTGAGGCGAGGCCGGAGGCTGGAGACTTGAGGCGAGGCTGGAGGCTGGAGGCTGTAAACTTGAGCCGAGGCTGGAGGCTGGAGGATGGAGACCTGAGGCGAGGCTGGATGCTGGAGGCTGGAGACTTGAGGCGAGGCTGGAGGCTGGAGGCTGGAATCTTGAGGCGATTCTGGAGGCTGGAGGCTGGAGACTTCAGGCGAGGCTGAAGGCTGGAGGCTGGAGACTTGTGCCTTGAGGCGAGGCCAGAGGTTCGAGAGTTGAGGCGAGGCCGGAGATTGAAGCGTTGAGGCGAGGCCGGAGACTGGAGACTTGAGGCGAGGCTGCAGACTGGAGACTTGAGCCGAGGCTGGAGACTGGAGACTTGAGGCGAGGCTGGAGGCTGGAAGCTGGTGACTTCAGGCGAAGCTCGAGGCTGGAGAGTTGAGGCGAGGGTAGAGGCTGGTGGTTTGAAGAGAGGCTAGAGGCTGGAAACTTGAGGTGAGGCTAGAGGCTGGAGAATTGAGTTGAGGCTGGAGTCTTGAGAAGAGGCTGGAGGCTGGAGACATAGGGCGAGGCTGGAGGCTGGAAGCTGGAAACTTGAGGCGAGGCTGGAGGTTTTGAGGCTGGAGGCTGGAGGCTGGAAACTTGAGGCGAGGCTGGAGGTTTTGAGGCTTGAGACTTCAGGCGAGGCTGGAGTCTGGAGGCTGCAGACCAGGCGAGGCTAGAGGCTGGAGGCTTGAGGAGAGGCTGGAGGCTGGAGACTTGAGGCGAGGCTGCAGACTGGAGACTTGAGGCGAGGATGGAAGCTGGAAACTTGAGGTGAGGGTGGAGGCTGGGAACATGAGGCGAGGCTGGAGGCTGGAGACATGTGGCGAGGCTGGATGTTTTGAGGCTGGAGACTTGAAGCGAGGCTGGAAGCTGGAGGCTGGAAACTTGAGCCGAGGCTGGAGGCTGGAGGCTGGAGACGAGGCGAGGCTGGATGATGGAAACTTGAGGCGACGCTGGAAGCTGGAGGCTTGAGTCGAGGATCGAGTCTGGAGTCTTGAGGCGAGGCTGCAGACTGGAGACTTGAGGCGAGGCTGGAGGCTGGAGACTTGAGGCGAGGCTGGAGGCTGGAGACATGAGGCGAGGCTGAAGGTTTTGAGGCGGGAGAAATGAGGCGAGGCTGGAGGCTGGAGGCTGGAGACTTGAGGCGAGGCTGGAGGCTGGAGGCTGGAAACTTGAGCCGAGGCTGTAGGCTGGAGGCTGGAGGCTGGAATCTTGAGGCGAGTCTGGAGGCTGGAGGCTGGAAACTTCAAGCGGGGCTGAAGGCTGGAAGCTGGAGACAAGGCGAGGCTGGATGATGGAAACTTGAGGCGAGGCTGGAAGCTGGAGGCTTGAGTCGAGGATGGAGTCTGGAGACTTGAGGCGAGGCTGGAGGCAGGAGGCTGGAAGCGGGGCGGGAGGCTGGAAGCTGGAGGCTTGAGGCTGGAGACATCAGGCGAGGCTGGAGGCTGCAGGCTGGAGGCTGGAGACTTGAGACTTGAGTCGAGGCCGGAGGCTGGAGAGTTGAGGCGAGGCTGGAGACTGGAGGCTTGAGGCGAGGCTGGAGGCTACAGTTGAGGCAAAGCCGGAGACTGGAGACTTGAGGAGAGGCTGCAGACTGGAGACTTGAGGCGAGGTTGCAGACTGGAGACTTGAGGCGAGGCTGGAGGTTGGAGACTTGAGGCGAGGCTGGAGGCTGGAGGCTGGAGACATGAGGCGAGGCTGGAGGTTTTGAGGCTGGAAACTTGGGGCGAGGCTTGAGGCTGGAGGCTGGAAACTTGAGCCGAGGCTGGAGGCTGGAGGGTGGAGACTTGAGGCGAGGCTGGAGGCTGGAGGATGGAAACTTGAGTCAAGGCTGAAGGCTGGAGGTTGGAGACTTGAGTCGAGGATGGGGGCTGGAATCTTGAGGCGAGTCTGGAGGCTAGAGGGTGGAGACTTCAGGCGAGGCTGAAGGCTGGAGGCTTGAGTCTTCAGGCAAGGCTAGAGGCTGGAGGCTGGAGACATGAGAATTGAGGCGAGGCTGGAAGCTGGTGACTTGAGGAGAAGCTCGAGGCTGGAGACTTGAGGAGAGGCTGGAGGCTGGAGGCTGGAGACTTGAGAATTGAGGCGATGCTGGAGACTGGAGACTTAAGGAGAGGCTAGAGGCTGGAAACTTGAGGTGAGGCTAGAGGCTGGAGAATTGAGTTGAGGCTGGTGTCTTGAGGCGAGGCTGGAAGCTGGAGGCTGGAAACTTGAGGCGAGGCTGGAGGATTTGAGGCTGGAGGCTGGAGGCTGGAAACTTGAGGCGAGGCTGGAGGTTTTGAGGCTTGAGGCTTCAGGCGAGGCTGGAGTCTGGAGGCTGCAGACTTCAGGCGAGGCTAGAGGCTGGAGGCTTTAGGCGAGGCTGGAAGCTGGAGACTTGAGGAGAGGCTAGAGACTGGAGACTTGAGGCGAGGCTGCAGACTGGAGACTTGAGGTGCGGATGGAAGCTGGAAACTTGAGGTGAGGCTGGAGGCTGGGGACATGAGGCGAGGCTGGAGGCTGGAGGCTGGAAACTTGAGGTGAGGCTGGAGGCTGGGGACATGAGGCGAGGCTGGAGGCTGGAGGCTGGAAACTTGAGGTGAGGCTGGAAGTTTTGAGGCTGGAGACTTGAGCCGAGGCTGGAGGCTGGAGGCTGGAGACTTGCGGTGACGCTGCAGGCTGGAGGCTGGAGACTTGTGCCTTAATGCGAGGCCGGAGGCTAGAGAGTTGAGGCGAGGCCGGAGACTGGAGACTTGAGGCGAGGCCGCAGACTGGAGACTTGAGGCGAGGCTGGAGACTGGTGATTTGAGGCGAGGCTGGAGGCTGGAGGCTGGTGAATTGAGGCGAAGCTCGAGGGTGGAGAGTTGGGGCGAGGCTAGAGGCTGGAGGTTAGAAGCGAGGCTAGAGGCTGGAGACTTGAGGTGAGGCTAGAGGCTGTAGACTTGAGTTGAGGCTGGAGTCTTGAGGTGAGGCTGGAGTCTGCAGACATGAGGCGAGGCTGGAGGCTGGAGGCTGGAGAATTGAGGCGAGGATGGAGGCTGGAGACTTGAGGCGAGGCTGGAGGTTTTGAGGCTGGAGGCTGGAGGCTGGAAACTTGAGGCGAGGCTGGAGGTTTTGAGGCTGGAAACTTGGGGCGAGGCTTGAGGCTGGAGGCTGGAAACTTGAGCCGAGGCTGGAGGCTGGAGGCTGGAAACTTGAGCCGAGGCTGGAGGCTGGAGGGTGGAGACTTCAGGCGAGGCTGAAGGCTGGAGGCTTGAGTCTTCAGGCAATGCTAGAGGCTGGAGGCTGGAGACATGAGAATTGAGGCGAGGCTGGAAGCTGGTGACTTGAGGCGAAGCTCGAGGCTGGAGACTTGAGAATTGAGGCGATGCTGGAGACTGGAGACTTGAGGAGAGGCTAGAGGCTGGAAACTTGAGGTGAGGCTAGAGGCTGGAGAATTGAGTTGAGGCTGGTGTCTTGAGGCGAGGCTGGAGGCTGGAGACATGAGGCGAGGCTGGAGGCTGGAGGCTGGAAACTTGAGGCGAGGCTGGAGGATTTGAGGCTGGAGGCTGGAGGCTGGAAACTTGAGGCGAGGCTGGAGGTTTTGAGGCTTGAGGCTTCAGGCGAGGCTGGAGTCTGGAGGCTGCAGACTTCAGGCGAGGCTAGAGGCTGGAGGCTTTAGGCGAGGCTGGAAGCTGGAGACTTGAGGAGAGGCTGGAGGCTTGGGACATGAGGCGAGGCTGGAGGCTGGAGGCTGGAAACTTGAGGTGAGGCTGGAAGTTTTGAGGCTGGAGACTTGAGGTGAAGCTGCAGGCTGGAGGCTGGAAACTTGAGCCGAGGCTGGAGGCTGGAGGCTGGAGACTTGCGGTGACGCTGCAGGCTGGAGGCTGGAGACTTGTGCCTTAATGCGAGGCTGGAGGCTAGAGAGTTGAGGCGAGGCCGGAGGCTGGAGACTTGAGGCGAGGCCGCAGACTGGAGACTTGAGGCGAGGCTGGAGGCTGGAGGCTGGTGAATTGAGGCGAAGCTCGAGGGTGGAGAGTTGAGGCGAGGCTAGAGGCTGGAGGTTTGAAGCGAGGCTAGAGGCTGGAGACTTGAGGTGAGGCTAGAGGCTGTAGACTTGAGTTGAGGCTGGAGTCTTGAGGTGAGGCTGGAGTCTGCAGACATGAGGCGAGGCTGGAGGCTGGGGGCTGGAGACTTGAGGCGAAGATGGAGGCTGGAAACTTGAGGCGAGGCTGGAGGTTTTGAGGCTGGAGGCTGGAGGCTGGAAACTTGAGGCGAGGCTGGAGGTTTTGAGGCTTGAGACTTCAGGCGAGGCTGGAGTCTGGAGGCTGCAGACTCCAGGCGAGGCTAGAGGCTGGAGGCTTTAGGCGAGGCTGGAGGCTGGAGACTTGAGGCGAGGCCGGAGGCTGGAGACTTGAGGCGAGGCTGGAGGCTGGAGGCTGTAAACTTGAGCCGAGGCTGGAGGCTGGAGGATGGAGACCTGAGGCGAGGCTGGATGCTGGAGGCTGGAGACTTGAGGCGAGGCTGGAGGCTGGAGGCTGGAATCTTGAGGCGATTCTGGAGGCTGGAGGCTGGAGACTTCAGGCGAGGCTGAAGGCTGGAGGCTGGAGACTTGTGCCTTGAGGCGAGGCCAGAGGTTCGAGAGTTGAGGCGAGGCCGGAGATTGAAGCGTTGAGGCGAGGCCGGAGACTGGAGACTTGAGGCGAGGCTGGAGGCTGGAGGCTGGAGACTTGCGGTGACGCTGCAGGCTGGAGGCTGGAGACTTGTGCCTTAATGCGAGGCCGGAGGCTAGAGAGTTGAGGCGAGGCCGGAGACTGGAGACTTGAGGCGAGGCCGCAGACTGGAGACTTGAGGCGAGGCTGGAGACTGGTGATTTGAGGCGAGGCTGGAGGCTGGAGGCTGGTGAATGGAGGCGAAGCTCGAGGGTGGAGAGTTGAGGCGAGGCTAGAGGCTGGAGGTTTGAAGCGAGGCTAGAGGCTGGAGACTTGAGGTGAGGCTAGAGGCTGTAGAATTGAGTTGAGGCTGGAGTCTTGAGGTGAGGCTGGAGTCTGCAGACATGAGGCGAGGCTGGAGGCTGGGGGCTGGAGACTTGAGGCGAGGATGGAGGCTGGAAACTTGAGGCGAGGCTGGAGGTTTTGAGGCTGGAGGCTGGAGGCTGGAAACTTGAGGCGAGGCTGGAGGTTTTGAGGCTTGAGACTTCAGGCGAGGCTGGAGTCTGGAGGCTGCAGACTCCAGGCGAGGCTAGAGGCTGGAGGCTTTAGGCGAGGCTGGAGGCTGGAGACTTGAGGCGAGGCTGGAGGCTGGAGGCTGTAAACTTGAGCCGAGGCTGGAGGCTGGAGGATGGAGACCTGAGGCGAGGCTGGATGCTGGAGGCTGGAGACTTGAGGCGAGGCTGGAGGCTGGAGGCTGGAATCTTGAGGCGATTCTGGAGGCTGGAGGCTGGAGACTTCAGGCGAGGCTGAAGGCTGGAGGCTGGAGACTTGTGCCTTGAGGCGAGGCCAGAGGTTCGAGAGTTGAGGCGAGGCCGGAGATTGAAGCGTTGAGGCGAGGCCGGAGACTGGAGACTTGAGGCGAGGCTGGAGGCTGGAGGCTGGAGACTTGCGGTGACGCTGCAGGCTGGAGGCTGGAGACTTGTGCCTTAATGCGAGGCCGGAGGCTAGAGAGTTGAGGCGAGGCCGGAGACTGGAGACTTGAGGCGAGGCCGCAGACTGGAGACTTGAGGCGAGGCTGGAGACTGGTGATTTGAGGCGAGGCTGGAGGCTGGAGGCTGGTGAATTGAGGCGAAGCTCGAGGGTGGAGAGTTGAGGCGAGGCTAGAGGCTGGAGGTTAGAAGCGAGGCTAGAGGCTGGAGACTTGAGGTGAGGCTAGAGGCTGTAGACTTGAGTTGAGGCTGGAGTCTTGAGGTGAGGCTGGAGTCTGCAGACATGAGGCGAGGCTGGAGGCTGGAGGCTGGAGACTTGAGGCGAGGATGGAGGCTGGAGACTTGAGGCGAGGCTGGAGGTTTTGAGGCTGGAGGCTGGAGGCTGGAAACTTGAGGCGAGGCTGGAGGTTTTGAGGCTGGAAACTTGGGGCGAGGCTTGAGGCTGGAGGCTGGAAACTTGAGCCGAGGCTGGAGGCTGGAGGCTGGAAACTTGAGCCGAGGCTGGAGGCTGGAGGGTGGAGACTTCAGGCGAGGCTGAAGGCTGGAGGCTTGAGTCTTCAGGCAATGCTAGAGGCTGGAGGCTGGAGACATGAGAATTGAGGCGAGGCTGGAAGCTGGTGACTTGAGGCGAAGCTCGAGGCTGGAGACTTGAGAATTGAGGCGATGCTGGAGACTGGAGACTTGAGGAGAGGCTAGAGGCTGGAAACTTGAGGTGAGGCTAGAGGCTGGAGAATTGAGTTGAGGCTGGTGTCTTGAGGCGAGGCTGGAGGCTGGAGACATGAGGCGAGGCTGGAGGCTGGAGGCTGGAAACTTGAGGCGAGGCTGGAGGATTTGAGGCTGGAGGCTGGAGGCTGGAAACTTGAGGCGAGGCTGGAGGTTTTGAGGCTTGAGGCTTCAGGCGAGGCTGGAGTCTGGAGGCTGCAGACTTCAGGCGAGGCTAGAGGCTGGAGGCTTTAGGCGAGGCTGGAAGCTGGAGACTTGAGGAGAGGCTGGAGACTGGAGACTTGAGGCGAGGCTGCAGACTGGAGACTTGAGGTGCGGATGGAAGCTGGAAACTTGAGGTGAGGCTGGAGGCTGGGGACATGAGGCGAGGCTGGAGGCTGGAGGCTGGAAACTTGAGGTGAGGCTGGAAGTTTTGAGGCTGGAGACTTGAGGTGAAGCTGCAGGCTGGAGGCTGGAAACTTGAGCCGAGGCTGGAGGCTGGAGGCTGGAGACTTGCGGTGACGCTGCAGGCTGGAGGCTGGAGACTTGTGCCTTAATGCGAGGCCGGAGGCTAGAGAGTTGAGGCGAGGCCGGAGACTGGAGACTTGAGGCGAGGCCGCAGACTGGAGACTTGAGGCGAGGCTGGAGACTGGTGATTTGAGGCGAGGCTGGAGGCTGGAGGCTGGTGAATTGAGGCGAAGCTCGAGGGTGGAGAGTTGAGGCGAGGCTAGAGGCTGGAGGTTTGAAGCGAGGCTAGAGGCTGGAGACTTGAGGTGAGGCTAGAGGCTGTAGACTTGAGTTGAGGCTGGAGTCTTGAGGTGAGGCTGGAGTCTGCAGACATGAGGCGAGGCTGGAGGCTGGAGGCTGGAGACTTGAGGCGAGGATGGAGGCTGGAGACTTGAGGCGAGGCTGGATGTTTTGAGGCTGGAGGCTGGAGGCTGGAAACTTGAGGCGAGGCTGGAGGTTTTGAGGCTTGAGACTTCAGGCGAGGCTGGAGTCTGGAGGCTGCAGACTCCAGGCGAGGCTAGAGGCTGGAGGCTTTAGGCGAGGCTGGAGGCTGGAGACTTGAGGCGAGGCCGGAGGCTGGAGACTTGAGGCGAGGCTGGAGGCTGGAGGCTGTAAACTTGAGCCGAGGCTGGAGGCTGGAGGATGGAGACCTGAGGCGAGGCTGGATGCTGGAGGCTGGAGACTTGAGGCGAGGCTGGAGGCTGGAGGCTGGAATCTTGAGGCGATTCTGGAGGCTGGAGGCTGGAGACTTCAGGCGAGGCTGAAGGCTGGAGGCTGGAGACTTGTGCCTTGAGGCGAGGCCAGAGGTTCGAGAGTTGAGGCGAGGCCGGAGATTGAAGCGTTGAGGCGAGGCCGGAGACTGGAGACTTGAGGCGAGGCTGCAGACTGGAGACTTGAGCCGAGGCTGGAGACTGGAGACTTGAGGCGAGGCTGGAGGCTGGAAGCTGGTGACTTCAGGCGAAGCTCGAGGCTGGAGAGTTGAGGTGAGGCTAGAGGCTGGAGACTTGAGTTGAGGCTGGAGTCTTGAGGTGAGGCTGCAGTCTGCAGACATGAGGCGAGGCTGGAGGCTGGACGCTGGAGACTTGAGGCGAGGCCGGAGGCTGTAAACTTGAGCCGAGGCTGGAGGCTGGAGGCTGGAGGCTGGAGACTTCAGGCGAGGCTGAAGGCTGGAAGCTGGAGACGAGGCGAGGCTGGATGATGGAAACTTGAGGCGAGGTTGGAAGCTGGAGGCTTGAGTCGAAGATCGAGTCTGGAGTCTTGAGGCGAGGCTGGAGGCAGGAGGCTGGAAATTTGAGGCGAGGCTGGAGGCTGGAAGCGGGGCCGGAGGTTGGAAGCTGGAGGCTTGAGGCGAGGTTGGAGGCTGGAGGCTGGAGACATCAGGCGAGGCTGGAGGCTGGAGGCTGGAGTCTGGAGACTTGAGACTTGAGGCGAGTACGGAGGCTGGAGTGATGAGGCGAGGCTTGAAGCTGGAGGCTGGAGACTTGAGACTTGAGCCGAGGCTCGAGGCTGGAGATCTGAGGCGAGGCTCGAGGCGGAGTCTTGAGACTTGAGGCGAGGCTGGACTCTGGAGACGAGACTGGAAGCTGGAGGCTTGAGGCGAGGTTAGAGGCTGGAGAGGAGTCGAGGCAAGAGGCTGAAGGCTGGAGATTTGAGGTGAGGCTGGAGGCTGGAGATTTGAGACTTGAGACGAGGCTGGAGGCTGGAGACTAGGATGGAGGATAGAGACTTGAGGTGAGGCGAGAGGCTGGAAACCTGAGGTGAGGCTAGAGGCTGGAGACCTGAGGCGTAGTTCGATGCTGGAGACTTGATGCGTGGTTCGAGGCTGGTGACTTGATGCGAGGCTGGAGCTCGAGACTTGAGGCGAGGCTGGAGGCTGGAGGCTTGAGGCGAGGCTGGAGGCTGGAGACTTGAGGCGAGGCTGGAGGCTGGAGGCGGGGCTGAGGCTGGAGACTTCAGGCGAGGCTGCAGGCTGGAGGCTGGAGACTTGTGCTTTGAGACGAGGCCAGATGCTAGAGAGTTGAGGCGAGGCTGGAGGCTGGAGACTTGAGGGAGGCCAGATGCTAGAGAGTTGAGGCGAGGCTGGAGGCTGGAGACTTGAGGTGCGGATGGAAGCTGGAAACTTGAGGTGAGGCTGGAGGCTGGGGACATGAGGCGAGGCTGGAGGCTGGAGGCTTGAGGCGAGGCTGGAGGCTGGAGGCTGGAAACCTGAGCCGAGGCTGGAGGCTGAGGGCTGGAGACTTCAGGCGAGGCTGGAGTCTGGAGGCTGGAGACTTCAGGCGAGGCTAGAGGCTGGAGGCTTGAATCGAGGCTGGAGGCTGGAGACTTGAGGAGAGGCTGGAGACAGGAGACTTGAGGCGAGGCTGCAGACTGGAGACTTGAGGTGCGGATGGAAGCTGGAAACTTGAGGTGAGGCTGGAGGCTGGGGACATGAGGCGAGGCTGGAGGCTGGAGGCAGGAAACTTGAGGTGAGGCTGGAAGTTTTGAGGCTGGAGACTTGAAGCGAGGCTGGAAACTGGAGGCTGGAAACTTGAGCCGAGGCTGGATGCTGGAGGCTGGAGACTTGAGACCTGAGACTTGAGACGAGGCCGGAGACTGGAGAGTTGAGGCGAGGCTGGAGGCTGGAGGCGGTGCTGAGGCTGGAGACTTCAGGCGAGGCTGGAGTCTGGAGGCTGGAGACTTCAGGCGAGGCTAGAGGCTGAAGGCTTGAGGCGAGGCTGGAAGTTGGAGACTTGAGGCGAGGCTGGAGGCTGGAGGCGGGGCTGAGGCTGGAGACTTCAGGCGAGGCTGGAGGCTGGAGGCTGGAGACTTGCGGCAACGTTGCAGGCTGGAGTCTGGAGACTTGTGCCTTGAGGCGAGGCGGGAGGCGAGAGAGTTGAGGCGAGGCCAGAGACTGGAGGTTTGAAGCGAGGCTAGAGGCTGGAGACTTGAGGCGAGGCTGGAGGCTGGAGACTTGAGGCGAGGCTGGAGGTTTTGAGGCTTGAGTCGAGGATCGAGTCTGGAGACATGAGGCGAGGCTCGAGGCTGGAGAATTGAGGCGAGGCTCGAGGCTGGAAACTTGCGATGCTAGATGCTGGATACTTGAGGCGAATATTGAGGCTGGAAACTGGAGAATTGAGACAAGGCTAGAGGCTGGAGACTTGAGAATTGAGGCGAAGCTGGAGTCTGGAGGCTGGTGACTTGAGGTGAAGCTCGAGGCTGGAGACTTGAGTTGAGGCTGGAGACTGGAGACTTGAGGCGAGGCTGGAGGTTTTGAGGCTGGAGACTTGAGGCGAGGCTGGAGGCTACAGTTGAGGCGAAGCCGGAGACTGGAGACTTGAGGCGAGGTTGCAGACTGGAGACTTGAGGCGAGGCTGGAGGCTGGAGACTTGAGGCGAGGCTGGAGGCTGGAGGCTGGAGACATGAGGAGAGGCTGGAGGTTTTGAGGCTGGAAACTTGGGGCGAGGCTTGAGGCGAGGATGGAGGCTGGAGACTTGAGGCGAGGCTGGAGGTTTTGAGGCTGGAAACTTGAGGCGAGGCTGGAGGCTACAGTTGAGGCGAAGCCGGAGACTGGAGACTTGAGGCGAGGTTGCAGACTGGAGACTTGAGGCGAGGCTGGAGGCTGGAGACTTGAGGCGAGGCTGGAGCCTGGAGGGTGGAGACTTGAGGCGAGGCTGGAGGCTGGAGGATGGAAACTTGAGCCAAGGCTGAAGGCTGGAAGTTGGAGACTTGAGTCGAGGATGGGGGCTGGAATCTTGAGGCGAGTCTGGAGGCTAGAGGGTGGAGACTTCAGGCGAGGCTGAAGGCTGGAGGCTTGAGTCTTCAGGCAAGGCTAGAGGCTGGAGGCTGGAGACATGAGAATTGAGGCGAGGCTGGAAGCTGGTGACTTGAGGCGAAGCTCTAGGCTGGAGACTTGAGGAGAGGCTGGAGGCTGGAGGCTGGAGACGAGAATTGAGGCGATGCTGGAGACTGGAGACTTGAGGAGAGGCTAGAGGCTGGAAAATTGAGGTGAGGCTAGAGGCTGGAGAATTGAGTTGAGGCTGGTGTCTTGAGGCGAGGCTGGAGGCTGGAGACATGAGGCGAGGCTGGAGGCTGGAGGCTGGAAACTTGAGGCGAGGCTGGAGGATTTGAGACTGGAGGCTGGAGGCTGGAAACTTGAGGCGAGGCTGGAGGTTTTGAGGCTTGAGGTTTCAGGCGAGGCTGGAGTCTGGAGGCTGCAGACTTCAGGCGAGGCTAGAGGCTGGAGGCTTTAGGCGAGGCTGGAAGCTGGAGACTTGAGGAGAGGCTGGAGACTGGAGACTTGAGGCGAGGCTGCAGACTGGAGACTTGAGGTGCGGATGGAAGCTGGAAACTTGAGGTGAGGCTGGAGGCTGGGGACATGAGGCGAGGCTGGAGGCTGGAGGCTGGAAACTTGAGGTGAGGCTGGAAGTTTTGAGGCTGGAGACTTGAGGTGAGGCTGGAGTCTGGAGGCTGCAGACTTCAGGCGAGGCTAGAGGCTGGAGGCTTTAGGCGAGGCTGGAAGCTGGAGACTTGAGGAGAGGCTGGAGACTGGAGACTTGAGGCGAGGCTGCAGACTGGAGACTTGAGGTGCGGATGGAAGCTGGAAACTTGAGGTGAGGCTGGAAGTTTTGAGGCTGGAGACTTGAGGTGAGGCTGGAGTCTGGAGGCTGCAGACTTCAGGCGAGGCTAGAGGCTGGAGGCTTTAGGCGAGGCTGGAAGCTGGAGACTTGAGGAGAGGCTGGAGACTGGAGACTTGAGGCGAGGCTGCAGACTGGAGACTTGAGGTGCGGATGGAAGCTGGAAACTTGAGGTGAGGCTGGAGGCTGAGGACATGAGGCGAGGCTGGAGGCTGGAGGCTGGAAACTTGAGGTGAGGCTGGAAGTTTTGAGGCTGGAGACTTGAGGTGAGGCTGCAGGCTGGAGGCTGGAAACTTGAGCCGAGGCTGGAGGCTGGAGGCTGGAGACTTGCGGTGATGCTGCAGACTGGAGACTTGAGGTGCGGATGGAAGCTGGAAACTTGAGGTGAGGCTGGAAGTTTTGAGGCTGGAGACTTGAGGTGAGGCTGGAGTCTGGAGGCTGCAGACTTCAAGCGAGGCTAGAGGCTGGAGGCTTTAGGCGAGGCTGGAAGCTGGAGACTTGAGGAGAGGCTGCAGACTGGAGACTTGAGGTGCGGATGGAAGCTGGAAACTTGAGGTGAGGCTGGAGGCTGAGGACATGAGGCGAGGCTGGAGGCTGGAGGCTGGAAACTTGAGGTGAGGCTGGAAGTTTTGAGGCTGGAGACTTGAGGTGAGGCTGCAGGCTGGAGGCTGGAAACTTGAGCCGAGGCTGGAGGCTGGAGGCTGGAGACTTGCGGTGATGCTGCAGGCTGGAGGCTGGAGACTTGTGCCTTAATGCGAGGCCGGAGGCTAGAGAGTTGAGGCGAGGCCGGAGACTGGAGACTTGAGGCGAGGCCGCAGACTGGAGACTTGAGGCGAGGCTGGAGACTGGTGATTTGAGGCGAGGCTGGAGGCTGGAGGCTGGTGAATTGAGGCGAAGCTCGAGGGTGGAGAGTTGAGGCGAGGCTAGAGGCCGGAGGTTTGAAGCGAGGCTAGAGGCTGGAGTCTTGAGGTGAGGCTGGAGTCTGCAGACATGAGGCGAGGCTGGAGGCTGGAGGCTGGAGACTTGAGGCGAGGATGGAGGCTGGAGACTTGAGGCGAGGCTGGAGGTTTTGAGGCTGGAGGCTGGAGGCTGGAAACTTGAGGCGAGGCTGGAGGTTTTGAGGCTTGAGACTTCAGGCGAGGCTGGAGTCTGGAGGCTGGAGACTTGAGGCGAGGCCGGAGGCTGGAGACTTGAGGCGAGGCTGGAGGCTGGAGGCTGTAAACTTGAGCCGAGGCTGGAGGCTGGAGGATGGAGACCTGAGGCGAGGCTGGATGCTGGAGGCTGGAGACTTGAGGCGAGGCTGGAGGCTGGAGGCTGGAATCTTGAGGCGATTCTGGAGGCTGGAGGCTGGAGACTTCAGACGAGGCTGAAGGCTGGAGGCTGGAGACTTGTGCTTTGAGACGAGGCCAGATGCTAGAGAGTTGAGGCGAGGCTGGAGGCTGGAGACTTGAGGAGAGGCTGGAGACTGGAGACTTGAGGCGAGGCTGCAGACTGGAGACTTGAGGTGCGGATGGAAGCTGGAAACTTGAGGTGAGGCTGGAGGCTGGGGACATGAGGCGAGGCTGGAGGCTGGAGGCTTGAGGCGAGGCTGGAGGCTGGAGGCTGGAAACCTGAGCCGAGGCTGGAGGCTGGAGGCTGGAGACTTCAGGCGAGGCTGGAGTCTGGAGGCTGGAGACTTCAGGCGAGGCTAGAGGCTGGAGGCTTGAGGCGAGGCTGGAGGCTGGAGACTTGAGGAGAGGCTGGAGACAGGAGACTTGAGGCGAGGCTGCAGACTGGAGACTTGAGGTGCGGATGGAAGCTGGAAACTTGAGGTGAGGCTGGAGGCTGGGGACATGAGGCGAGGCTGGAGGCTGGAGGCTGGAAACTTGAGGTGAGGCTGGAAGTTTTGAGGCTGGAGACTTCAGGCGAGGCTGGAGTCTGGAGGCTGCAGACCAGGCGAGGCTAGAGGCTGGAGGCTTGAGGAGAGGCTGGAGGCTGGAGACTTGAGGCGAGGCTGCAGACTGGAGACTTGGGGCGAGGATGGAAGCTGGAAACTTGAGGTGAGGCTGGAGGCTGGGAACATGAGGCGAGACTGGAGGCTGGAGACATGAGGCGAGACTGGAGGCTGGAGACATGAGGCGAGGCTGGATGTTTTGAGGCTGGAGACTTGAAGCGAGGCTGGAAGCTGGAGGCTGGAAACTTGAGCCGAGGCTGGAGGCTGGAGGCTGGAGACTTCAGGCGAGGCTGGATGCTGGAGGCTGGAGACTTGAGACCTGAGACTTGAGACGAGGCCGGAGACTGGAGAGTTGAGGCGAGGCTGGAGGCTGGAGGCGGTGCTGAGGCTGGAGACTTCAGGCGAGGCTGGAGTCTGGAGGCTGGAGACTTCAGGCGAGGCTGAAGGCTGGAGGCTTGAGTCTTCAGGCAAGGCTAGAGGCTGGAGGCTGGAGACATGAGGCGAGGCTGGAGGTTTTGAGGCTGGAAACTTGGGGCGAGGCTTGAGGCGAAGCTGGAGGCTGGAGACTTGAGGCGAGGCTGGAGGCTGGAGACTTGAGGCGAGGCTGGAGGCTGGAGGCTGGAGACATGAGGCGAGGCTGGAGGTTTTGAGGCTGGAAACTTGAGGCGAGGCTGGAGGCTACAGTTGAGGCGAAGCCGGAGACTGGAGACTTGAGGCGAGGTTGCAGACTGGAGACTTGAGGCGAGGCTGGAGGCTGGAGACTTGAGGCGAGGCTGGAGCCTGGAGGGTGGAGACTTGAGGCGAGGCTGGAGGCTGGAGGATGGAAACTTGAGCCAAGGCTGAAGGCTGGAAGTTGGAGACTTGAGTCGAGGATGGGGGCTGGAATCTTGAGGCGAGTCTGGAGGCTAGAGGGTGGAGACTTCAGGCGAGGCTGAAGGCTGGAGGCTTGAGTCTTCAGGCAAGGCTAGAGGCTGGAGGCTGGAGACATGAGAATTGAGGCGAGGCTGGAAGCTGGTGACTTGAGGCGAAGCTCGAGGCTGGAGACTTGAGGAGAGGCTGGAGGCTGGAGGCTGGAGACTTGAGAATTGAGGCGATGCTGGAGACTGGAGACTTGAGGAGAGGCTAGAGGCTGGAAAATTGAGGTGAGGCTAGAGGCTGGAGAATTGAGTTGAGGCTGGTGTCTTGAGGCGAGGCTGGAGGCTGGAGACATGAGGCGAGGCTGGAGGCTGGAGGCTGGAAACTTGAGGCGAGGCTGGAGGATTTGAGGCTGGAGGCTGGAGGCTGGAAACTTGAGGCGAGGCTGGAGGTTTTGAGGCTTGAGGTTTCAGGCGAGGCTGGAGTCTGGAGGCTGAAGACTTCAGGCGAGGCTAGAGGCTGGAGGCTTTAGGCGAGGCTGGAAGCTGGAGACTTGAGGAGAGGCTGGAGACTGGAGACTGAGGCGAGGCTGCAGACTGGAGACTTGAGGTGCGGATGGAAGCTGGAAACTTGAGGTGAGGCTGGAAGTTTTGAGGCTGGAGACTTGAGGTGAGGCTGGAGTCTGGAGGCTGCAGACTTCAGGCGAGGCTAGAGGCTGGAGGCTTTAGGCGAGGCTGGAAGCTGGAGACTTGAGGAGAGGCTGGAGACTGGAGACTTGAGGCGAGGCTGCAGACTGGAGACTTGAGGTGCGGATGGAAGCTGGAAACTTGAGGTGAGGCTGGAGACTTGAGGTGAGGCTGGAGTCTGGAGGCTGCAGACTTCAGGCGAGGCTAGAGGCTGGAGGCTTTAGGCGAGGCTGGAAGCTGGAGACTTGAGGAGAGGCTGGAGACTGGAGACTTGAGGCGAGGCTGCAGACTGGAGACTTGAGGTGCGGATGGAAGCTGGAAACTTGAGGTGAGGCTGGAGGCTGAGGACATGAGGCGAGGCTGGAGGCTGGAGGCTGGAAACTTGAGGTGAGGCTGGAAGTTTTGAGGCTGGAGACTTGAGGTGAGGCTGCAGGCTGGAGGCTGGAAACTTGAGCCGAGGCTGGAGGCTGGAGGCTGGAGACTTGCGGTGATGCTGCAGGCTGGAGGCTGGAGACTTCTGCCTTAATGCGAGGCCGGAGGCTAGAGAGTTGAGGCGAGGCCGGAGACTGGAGACTTGAGGCGAGGCCGCAGACTGGAGACTTGAGGCGAGGCTGGAGACTGGTGATTTGAGGCGAGGCTGGAGGCTGGAGGCTGGTGAATTGAGGCGAAGCTCGAGGGTGGAGAGTTGAGGCGAGGCTAGAGGCTGGAGGTTTGAAGCGAGGCTAGAGGCTGGAGTCTTGAGGTGAGGCTGGAGTCTGCAGACATGAGGCGAGGCTGGAGGCTGGAGGCTGGAGACTTGAGGCGAGGATGGAGGCTGGAGACTTGAGGCGAGGCTGGAGGTTTTGAGGCTTGAGACTTCAGGCGAGGCTGGAGTCTGGAGGCTGCAGACTCCAGGCGAGGCTAGAGGCTGGAGGCTTTAGGCGAGGCTGGAGGCTGGAGACTTGAGGCGAGGCCGGAGGCTGGAGACTTGAGGCGAGGCTGGAGGCTGGAGGCTGTAAACTTGAGCCGAGGCTGGAGGCTGGAGGATGGAGACCTGAGGTGAGGCTGGATGCTGGAGGCTGGAGACTTGAGGCGAGGCTGGAGGCTGGAGGCTGGAATCTTGAGGCGATTCTGGAGGCTGGAGGCTGGAGAATTCTGACGAGGCTGAAGACTGGAGGCTGGAGACTTGTGCTTTGAGACGAGGCCAGATGCTAGAGAGTTGAGGCGAGGCTGGAGGCTGGAGACTTGAGGAGAGGCTGGAGACTGGAGACTTGAGGCGAGGCTGCAGACTGGAGACTTGAGGTGCGGATGGAAGCTGGAAACTTGAGGTGAGGCTGGAGGCTGGGGACATGAGGCGAGGCTGGAGGCTGGAGGCTTGAGGCGAGCCTGGAGGCTGGAGGCGGTGCTGAGGCTGGAGACTTCAGGCGAGGCTGGAGTCTGGAGGCTGGAGACTTCAGGCGAGGCTAGAGGCTGAAGGCTTGAGGCGAGGCTGGAAGTTGGAGACTTGAGGCGAGGCTGGAGGCTGGAGGCGGGGCTGAGGCTGGAGACTTCAGGCGAGGCTGGAGGCTGGAGGCTGGAGACTTGCGGCAACGTTGCAGGCTGGAGTCTGGAGACTTGTGCCTTGAGGCGAGGCGGGAGGCGAGAGAGTTGAGGCGAGGCCAGAGACTGGAGGTTTGAAGCGAGGCTAGAGGCTGGAGACTTGAGGCGAGGCTGGAGGCTGGAGACTTGAGGCGAGGCTGGAGGTTTTGAGGCTTGAGTCGAGGATCGAGTCTGGAGACATGAGGCGAGGCTCGAGGCTGGAGAATTGAGGCGAGGCTCGAGGCTGGAAACTTGCGATGCTAGATGCTGGATACTTGAGGCGAATATTGAGGCTGGAAACTGGAGAATTGAGACAAGGCTAGAGGCTGGAGACTTGAGAATTGAGGCGAAGCTGGAGTCTGGAGGCTGGTGACTTGAGGTGAAGCTCGAGGCTGGAGACTTGAGTTGAGGCTGGAGACTGGAGACTTGAGGCGAGGCTGGAGGTTTTGAGGCTGGAGACTTGAGGCGAGGCTGGAGGCTACAGTTGAGGCGAAGCCGGAGATTGGAGACTTGAGGCGAGGTTGCAGACTGGAGACTTGAGGCGAGGCTGGAGGCTGGAGACTTGAGGCGAGGCTGGAGGCTGGAGGCTGGAGACATGAGGCGAGGCTGGAGGTTTTGAGGCTGGAAACTTGGGGCGAGGCTTGAGGCGAGGCTGGAGGCTGGAGACTTGAGGCGAGGCTGGAGGTTTTGAGGCTGGAAACTTGAGGCGAGGCTGGAGGCTACAGTTGAGGCGAAGCCGGAGACTGGAGACTTGAGGCGAGGTTGCAGACTGGAGACTTGAGGCGAGGCTGGAGGCTGGAGACTTGAGGCGAGGCTGGAGCCTGGAGGGTGGAGACTTGAGGCGAGGCTGGAGGCTGGAGGATGGAAACTTGAGCCAAGGCTGAAGGCTGGAAGTTGGAGACTTGAGTCGAGGATGGGGGCTGGAATCTTGAGGCGAGTCTGGAGGCTAGAGGGTGGAGACTTCAGGCGAGGCTGAAGGCTGGAGGCTTGAGTCTTCAGGCAAGGCTAGAGGCTGGAGGCTGGAGACATGAGAATTGAGGCGAGGCTGGAAGCTGGTGACTTGAGGCGAAGCTCGAGGCTGGAGACTTGAGGAGAGGCTGGAGGCTGGAGGCTGGAGACTTGAGAATTGAGGCGATGCTGGAGACTGGAGACTTGAGGAGAGGCTAGAGGCTGGAAAATTGAGGTGAGGCTAGAGGCTGGAGAATTGAGTTGAGGCTGGTGTCTTGAGGCGAGGCTGGAGGCTGGAGACATGAGGCGAGGCTGGAGGCTGGAGGCTGGAAACTTGAGGCGAGGCTGGAGGATTTGAGACTGGAGGCTGGAGGCTGGAAACTTGAGGCGAGGCTGGAGGTTTTGAGGCTTGAGGTTTCAGGCGAGGCTGGAGTCTGGAGGCTGCAGACTTCAGGCGAGGCTAGAGGCTGGAGGCTTTAGGCGAGGCTGGAAGCTGGAGACTTGAGGAGAGGCTGGAGACTGGAGACTTGAGGCGAGGCTGCAGACTGGAGACTTGAGGTGCGGATGGAAGCTGGAAACTTGAGGTGAGGCTGGAGGCTGGGGACATGAGGCGAGGCTGGAGGCTGGAGGCTGGAAACTTGAGGTGAGGCTGGAAGTTTTGAGGCTGGAGACTTGAGGTGAGGCTGGAGTCTGGAGGCTGCAGACTTCAGGCGAGGCTAGAGGCTGGAGGCTTTAGGCGAGGCTGGAAGCTGGAGACTTGAGGAGAGGCTGGAGACTGGAGACTTGAGGCGAGGCTGCAGACTGGAGACTTGAGGTGCGGATGGAAGCTGGAAACTTGAGGTGAGGCTGGAAGTTTTGAGGCTGGAGACTTGAGGTGAGGCTGGAGTCTGGAGGCTGCAGACTTCAGGCGAGGCTAGAGGCTGGAGGCTTTAGGCGAGGCTGGAAGCTGGAGACTTGAAGAGAGGCTGGAGACTGGAGACTTGAGGCGAGGCTGCAGACTGGAGACTTGAGGTGCGGATGGAAGCTGGAAACTTGAGGTGAGGCTGGAGGCTGAGGACATGAGGCGAGGCTGGAGGCTGGAGGCTGGAAACTTGAGGTGAGGCTGGAAGTTTTGAGGCTGGAGACTTGAGGTGAGGCTGCAGGCTGGAGGCTGGAAACTTGAGCCGAGGCTGGAGGCTGGAGGCTGGAGACTTGCGGTGATGCTGCAGACTGGAGACTTGAGGTGCGGATGGAAGCTGGAAACTTGAGGTGAGGCTGGAAGTTTTGAGGCTGGAGACTTGAGGTGAGGCTGGAGTCTGGAGGCTGCAGACTTCAGGCGAGGCTAGAGGCTGGAGGCTTTAGGCGAGGCTGGAAGCTGGAGACTTGAGGAGAGGCTGCAGACTGGAGACTTGAGGTGCGGATGGAAGCTGGAAACTTGAGGTGAGGCTGGAGGCTGAGGACATGAGGCGAGGCTGGAGGCTGGAGGCTGGAAACTTGAGGTGAGGCTGGAAGTTTTGAGGCTGGAGACTTGAGGTGAGGCTGCAGGCTGGAGGCTGGAAACTTGAGCCGAGGCTGGAGGCTGGAGGCTGGAGACTTGCGGTGATGCTGCAGGCTGGAGGCTGGAGACTTGTGCCTTAATGCGAGGCCGGAGGCTAGAGAGTTGAGGCGAGGCCTAAGACTGGAGACTTGAGGCGAGGCCGCAGACTGGAGACTTGAGGCGAGGCTGGAGACTGGTGATTTGAGGCGAGGCTGGAGGCTGGAGGCTGGTGAATTGAGGCGAAGCTCGAGGGTGGAGAGTTGAGGCGAGGCTAGAGGCTGGAGGTTTGAAGCGAGGCTAGAGGCTGGAGTCTTGAGGTGAGGCTGGAGTCTGCAGACATGAGGCGAGGCTGGAGGCTGGAGGCTGGAGACTTGAGGCGAGGATGGAGGCTGGAGACTTGAGGCGAGGCTGGAGGTTTTGAGGCTGGAGGCTGGAGGCTGGAAACTTGAGGCGAGGCTGGAGGTTTTGAGGCTTGAGACTTCAGGCGAGGCTGGAGTCTGGAGGCTGCATACTCCAGGCGAGGCTAGAGGCTGGAGGCTTTAGGCGAGGCTGGAGGCTGGAGACTTGAGGCGAGGCCGGAGGCTGGAGACTTGAGGCGAGGCTGGAGGCTGGAGGCTGTAAACTTGAGCCGAGGCTGGAGGCTGGAGGATGGAGACCTGAGGCGAGGCTGGATGCTGGAGGCTGGAGACTTGAGGCGAGGCTGGAGGCTGGAGGCTGGAATCTTGAGGCGATTCTGGAGGCTGGAGGCTGGAGACTTCAGACGAGGCTGAAGGCTGGAGGCTGGAGACTTGTGCTTTGAGACGAGGCCAGATGCTAGAGAGTTGAGGCGAGGCTGGAGGCTGGAGACTTGAGGAGAGGCTGGAGACTGGAGACTTGAGGCGAGGCTGCAGACTGGAGACTTGAGGTGCGGATGGAAGCTGGAAACTTGAGGTGAGGCTGGAGGCTGGGGACATGAGGCGAGGCTGGAGGCTGGAGGCTTGAGGCGAGGCTGGAGGCTGGAGGCTGGAAACCTGAGCCGAGGCTGGAGGCTGGAGGCTGGAGACTTCAGGCGAGGCTGGAGTCTGGAGGCTGGAGACTTCAGGCGAGGCTAGAGGCTGGAGGCTTGAGGCGAGGCTGGAGGCTGGAGACTTGAGGAGAGGCTGGAGACAGGAGACTTGAGGCGAGGCTGCAGACTGGAGACTTGAGGTGCGGATGGAAGCTGGAAACTTGAGGTGAGGCTGGAGGCTGGGGACATGAGGCGAGGCTGGAGGCTGGAGGCTGGAAACTTGAGGTGAGGCTGGAAGTTTTGAGGCTGGAGACTTCAGGCGAGGCTGGAGTCTGGAGGCTGCAGACCAGGCGAGGCTAGAGGCTGGAGGCTTGAGGAGAGGCTGGAGGCTGGAGACTTGAGGCGAGGCTGCAGACTGGAGACTTGGGGCGAGGATGGAAGCTGGAAACTTGAGGTGAGGCTGGAGGCTGGGAACATGAGGCGAGACTGGAGGCTGGAGACATGAGGCGAGACTGGAGGCTGGAGACATGAGGCGAGGCTGGATGTTTTGAGGCTGGAGACTTGAAGCGAGGCTGGAAGCTGGAGGCTGGAAACTTGAGCCGAGGCTGGAGGCTGGAGGCTGGAGACTTCAGGCGAGGCTGGATGCTGGAGGCTGGAGACTTGAGACCTGAGACTTGAGACGAGGCCGGAGACTGGAGAGTTGAGGCGAGGCTGGAGGCTGGAGGCGGTGCTGAGGCTGGAGACTTCAGGCGAGGCTGGAGTCTGGAGGCTGGAGACTTCAGGCGAGGCTGAAGGCTGGAGGCTTGAGTCTTCAGGCAAGGCTAGAGGCTGGAGGCTGGAGTCATGAGGCGAGGCTGGAGGTTTTGAGGCTGGAAACTTGGGGCGAGGCTTGAGGCGAGGCTGGAGGCTGGAGACTTGAGGCGAGGCTGGAGGCTGGAGGCTGGAGACATGAGGCGAGGCTGGAGGTTTTGAGGCTGGAAACTTGAGGCGAGGCTGGAGGCTACAGTTGAGGCGAAGCCGGAGACTGGAGACTTGAGGCGAGGTTGCAGACTGGAGACTTGAGGCGAGGCTGGAGGCTGGAGACTTGAGGCGAGGCTGGAGCCTGGAGGGTGGAGACTTGAGGCGAGGCTGGAGGCTGGAGGATGGAAACTTGAGCCAAGGCTGAAGGCTGGAAGTTGGAGACTTGAGTCGAGGATGGGGGCTGGAATCTTGAGGCGAGTCTGGAGGCTAGAGGGTGGAGACTTCAGGCGAGGCTGAAGGCTGGAGGCTTGAGTCTTCAGGCAAGGCTAGAGGCTGGAGGCTGGAGACATGAGAATTGAGGCGAGGCTGGAAGCTGGTGACTTGAGGCGAAGCTCGAGGCTGGAGACTTGAGGAGAGGCTGGAGGCTGGAGGCTGGAGACTTGAGAATTGAGGCGATGCTGGAGACTGGAGACTTGAGGAGAGGCTAGAGGCTGGAAAATTGAGGTGAGGCTAGAGGCTGGAGAATTGAGTTGAGGCTGGTGTCTTGAGGCGAGGCTGGAGGCTGGAGACATGAGGCGAGGCTGGAGGCTGGAGGCTGGAAACTTGAGGCGAGGCTGGAGGATTTGAGGCTGGAGGCTGGAGGCTGGAAACTTGAGGCGAGGCTGGAGGTTTTGAGGCTTGAGGTTTCAGGCGAGGCTGGAGTCTGGAGGCTGCAGACTTCAGGCGAGGCTAGAGGCTGGAGGCTTTAGGCGAGGCTGGAAGCTGGAGACTTGAGGAGAGGCTGGAGACTGGAGACTTGAGGCGAGGCTGCAGACTGGAGACTTGAGGTGCGGATGGAAGCTGGAAACTTGAGGTGAGGCTGGAAGTTTTGAGGCTGGAGACTTGAGGTGAGGCTGGAGTCTGGAGGCTGCAGACTTCAGGCGAGGCTAGAGGCTGGAGGCTTTAGGCGAGGCTGGAAGCTGGAGACTTGAGGAGCGGCTGGAGACTGGAGACTTGAGGCGAGGCTGCAGACTGGAGACTTGAGGTGCGGATGGAAGCTGGAAACTTGAGGTGAGGCTGGAAGTTTTGAGGCTGGAGACTTGAGGTGAGGCTGGAGTCTGGAGGCTGCAGACTTCAGGCGAGGCTAGAGGCTGGAGGCTTTAGGCGAGGCTGGAAGCTGGAGACTTGAGGAGAGGCTGGAGACTGGAGACTTGAGGCGAGGCTGCAGACTGGAGACTTGAGGTGCGGATGGAAGCTGGAAACTTGAGGTGAGGCTGGAGGCTGAGGACATGAGGCGAGGCTGGAGGCTGGAGGCTGGAAACTTGAGGTGAGGCTGGAAGTTTTGAGGCTGGAGACTTGAGGTGAGGCTGCAGGCTGGAGGCTGGAAACTTGAGCCGAGGCTGGAGGCTGGAGGCTGGAGACTTGCGGTGATGCTGCAGGCTGGAGGCTGGAGACTTGTGCCTTAATGCGAGGCCGGAGGCTAGAGAGTTGAGGCGAGGCCGGAGACTGGAGACTTGAGGCGAGGCCGCAGACTGGAGACTTGAGGCGAGGCTGGAGACTGGTGATTTGAGGCGAGGCTGGAGGCTGGAGGCTAGTGAATTGAGGCGAAGCTCGAGGGTGGAGAGTTGAGGCGAGGCTAGAGGCTGGAGGTTTGAAGCGAGGCTAGAGGCTGGAGTCTTGAGGTGAGGCTGGAGTCTGCAGACATGAGGCGAGGCTGGAGGCTGGAGGCTGGAGACTTGAGGCGAGGATGGAGGCTGGAGACTTGAGGCGAGGCTGGAGGTTTTGAGGCTTGAGACTTCAGGCGAGGCTGGAGTCTGGAGGCTGCAGACTCCAGGCGAGGCTAGAGGCTGGAGGCTTTAGGCGAGGCTGGAGGCTGGAGACTTGAGGCGAGGCCGGAGGCTGGAGACTTGAGGCGAGGCTGGAGGCTGGAGGCTGTAAACTTGAGCCGAGGCTGGAGGCTGGAGGATGGAGACCTGAGGTGAGGCTGGATGCTGGAGGCTGGAGACTTGAGGCGAGGCTGGAGGCTGGAGGCTGGAATCTTGAGGCGATTCTGGAGGCTGGAGGCTGGAGACTTCAGGCGAAGCTCGAGGCTGGAGAGTTGAGGCGAGGGTAGAGGCTGGTGGTTTGAAGAGAGGCTAGAGGCTGGAAACTTGAGGTGAGGCTAGAGGCTGGAGAATTGAGTTGAGGCTGGAGTCTTGAGGCGAGGCTGGAGGCTGGAGACATAGGGCGAGGCTGGAGGCTGGAAGCTGGAAACTTGAGGCGAGGCTGGAGGTTTTGAGGCTGGAGGCTGGAGGCTGGAAACTTGAGGCGAGGCTGGAGGTTTTGAGGCTTGAGACTTCAGGCGAGGCTGGAGTCTGGAGGCTGCAGACCAGGCGAGGCTAGAGGCTGGAGGCTTGAGGAGAGGCTGGAGGCTGGAGACTTGAGGCGAGGCTGCAGACTGGAGACTTGAGGCGAGGATGGAAGCTGGAAACTTGAGGTGAGGCTGGAGGCTGGGAACATGAGGCGAGGCTGGATGTTTTGAGGCTGGAGACTTGAAGCGAGGCTGGAAGCTGGAGGCTGGAAACTTGAGCCGAGGCTGGAGGCTGGAGGCTGGAGACGAGGCGAGGCTGGATGATGGAAACTTGAGGCGACGCTGGAAGCTGGAGGCTTGAGTCGAGGATCGAGTCTGGAGTCTTGAGGCGAGGCTGCAGACTGGAGACTTGAGGCGAGGCTGGAGGCTGGAGACTTGAGGCGAGGCTGGAGGCTGGAGACATGAGGCGAGGCTGAAGGTTTTGAGGCGGGAGAAATGAGGCGAGGCTGGAGGCTGGAGGCTGGAGACTTGAGGCGAGGCTGGAGGCTGGAGGCTGGAAACTTGAGCCGAGGCTGTAGGCTGGAGGCTGGAGGCTGGAATCTTGAGGCGAGTCTGGAGGCTGGAGGCTGGAGACTTCAAGCGAGGCTGAAGGCTGGAAGCTGGAGACAAGGCGAGGCTGGATGATGGAAACTTGAGGCGAGGCTGGAAGCTGGAGGCTTGAGTCGAGGATGGAGTCTGGAGACTTGAGGCGAGGCTGGAGGCAGGAGGCTGGAAGCGGGGCGGGAGGCTGGAAGCTGGAGGCTTGAGGCTGGAGACATCAGGCGAGGCTGGAGGCTGCAGGCTGGAGGCTGGAGACTTGAGACTTGAGTCGAGGCCGGAGGCTGGAGAGTTGAGGCGAGGCTGGAGACTGGAGGCTTGACGCGAGGCTGGAGGCTACAGTTGAGGCGAAGCCGGAGACTGGAGACTTGAGGAGAGGCTGCAGACTGGAGACTTGAGGCGAGGTTGCAGACTGGAGACTTGAGGCGAGGCTGGAGGCTGGAGACTTGAGGCGAGGCTGGAGGCTGGAGGCTGGAGACATGAGGCGAGGCTGGAAGTTTTGAGGCTGGAAACTTGGGGCGAGGCTTGAGGCTGGAGGCTGGAAACTTGAGCCGAGGCTGGAGGCTGGAGGCTGGAAACTTGAGCCGAGGCTGGAGGCTGGAGGGTGGAGACTTCAGGCGAGGCTGAAGGCTGGAGGCTTGAGTCTTCAGGCAATGCTAGAGGCTGGAGGCTGGAGACATGAGAATTGAGGCGAGGCTGGAAGCTGGTGACTTGAGGCGAAGCTCGAGGCTGGAGACTTGAGGAGAGGCTAGAGGCTGGAAACTTGAGGTGAGGCTAGAGGCTGGAGATTGAGTTGAGGCTGGTGTCTTGAGGCGAGGCTGGAGGCTGGAGACATGAGGCGAGGCTGGAGGCTGGAGGCTGGAAACTTGAGGCGAGGCTGGAGGATTTGAGGCTGGAGGCTGGAAGTTGGAGACTTGAGGCGAGGCTGGAGGCTGGAGGCGGGGCTGAGGCTGGAGACTTCAGGCGAGGCTGGAGGCTGGAGGCTGGAGACTTGCGGCGACGTTGCAGGCTGGAGTCTGGAGACTTGTGCCTTGAGGCGAGGCGGGAGGCGAGAGAGTTGAGGCGAGGCCGGAGACTGGAGGTTTGAAGCGAGGCTAGAGGCTGGAGACTTGAGGCGAGGCTGGAGGCTGGAGACTTGAGGCGAGGCTGGAGGTTTTGAGGCTTGAGTCGAGGATCGAGTCTGGAGACATGAGGCGAGGCTCGAGGCTGGAGAATTGAGGCGAGGCTCGAGCCTGGAAACTTGCGATGCTAGATGCTGGATACTTGAGGCGAATATTGAGGCTGGAAACTGGAGAATTGAGACAAGGCTAGAGGCTGGAGACTTGAGAATTGAGGCGAAGCTGGAGTCCGGAGGCTGGTGACTTGAGGTGAAGCTCGAGGCTGGAGACTTGAGTTGAGGCTGGAGACTGGAGACTTGAGGCGAGGCTGGAGGCTGGAGGCTGGAAACTTGAGGCGAGGCTGGAGGTTTTGAGGCTGGAGACTTGAGGCGAGGTTGGAGGCTGGAGGCTGGAACTTGAGGCGAGGCTGGAGGTTTTGATGCTGGAGACTTGAGGCGAGGTTGGAGGCTGAGGCTGGAGGCTGGAAACGAACCGTGGCTGGAGTCAGGTGAATGGAGAATTGAGGCGAATCTGGAGGCTGGAGGCTGGAAACCTGAGCGAGGCTGGAGGCTGGAGGCTGGAGGCTGGAATCTTGAGGCGAGTCTGGAGGCTGGAGGCTGGAGACTTCAAGCGAGGCTGAATGCTGGAAGCTGGAGACAAGGCGAGGCTGGATGATGGAACCTTGAGGCGAGGCTGGAAGCTGGAGGCCTGAGTCGAGGATGGAGTCTGGAGACTTGAGGCGAGGCTGGAGGCAGGAGGCTGGAAGCGGGGCCGGAGGCTGGAAGCTGGAGGCTTGAGGCTGGAGACATCAGGCGAGGCTGGAGGCTGCAGGCTGGAGGCTGGAGACTTGAGACTTGAGTCGAGGCCGGAGGCTGGAGAGTTGAGGCGAGGCTGGAGACTGGAGACTTGAGGCGAGGCTGGAGGGTGGAGGCTGGAGACTTGAGCCTTGAGGCGAGGCCGGAGGCTAGAGTTGAGGCGAAGCCGGAGACTGGAGACTTGAGGAGAGGCTGCAGACTGGAGACTTGAGGCGAGGTTGCAGACTGGAGACTTGAGGCGAGGCTGGAGGCTGGAGACTTGAGGCGAGGCTGGAGGCTGGAGGCTGGAGACATGAGGCGAGGCTGGAGGTTTTGAGGCTGGAGACTTGGGGCGAGGCTTGAGGCTGGAGGCTGGAAACATGAGCCGAGGCTGGAGGCTGGAGGATGGAGACTTGAGGCGAGGCAGGAGGCTGGAGGAAGGAAACTTGAGCCAAGGCTGAAGGCTGGAGGTTGGAGACTTGAGTCGAGGATGGGGGCTGGAATCTGGAATATGGGGGCTAGAGGTTTGAAGCGAGGCTAGAGGCTGGAGACTTGAGGTGAGGCTGGAGGCTGGAGGCTGGAGACTTGAGAATTGAGGCAATGCCGGAGACTGGAGACTTGAGGAGAGGCTAGAGGCTGGAAACTTGAGGTGAGGCTAGAGGCTGGAGAATTGAGTTGAGGCTGGAGTCTTGAGGCGAGGCTGGAGGCTGGAGACATGAGGCGAGGCTGGAGGCTGGAGGCTGGAAACTTGAGGCGAGGCTGGAGGTTTTGAGGCTGGAGGCTGGAGGCTGGAAACTTGAGGCGAGGCTGGAGGTTTTGAGGCTTGAGACTTCAGGCGAGGCTGGAGTCTGGAGGCTGCAGACTTCAGGCGAGGCTAGAGGCTGGAGGCTTAAGGCGAGGCTGGAAGCTGGAGACTTGAGGAGAGGCTGGAGACTGGAGACTTGAGGCGAGGCTGCAGACTGGAGACTTGAGGTGCGGATGGAAGCTGGAAACTTGAGGTGAGGCTGGAGGCTGGGGACATGAGGCGAGGCTGGAGGCTGGAGGCTTGAGGCGAGGCTGGAGGCTGGAGGCTGGAAACCTGAGCCGAGGCTGGAGGCTGGAGGCTGGAGACTTCAGCCGAGGCTGGAGTCTGGAGGCTGGAGACTTCAGGCGAGGCTAGAGGCTGGAGGCTTGAGGCGAGGCTGGAGGCTGGAGACTTGAGGAGAGGCTGGAGACAGGAGACTTGAGGCGAGGCTGCAGACTGGAGACTTGAGGTGCGGATGGAAGCTGGAAACTTGAGGTGAGGCTGGAGGCTGGGGACATGAGGCGAGGCTGGAGGCTGGAGGCTGGAAACTTGAGGTGAGGCTGGAAGTTTTGAGGCTGGAGGCTTGAGGTGAGGCTGCAGGATGGAGGCTGGAAACTTGAGCCGAGGCTGGAGGCTGGAGGCTGGAGACTTGCGGTGACGCTGCAGGCTGGAGGCTGGAGACTTGTGCCTTAATGCGAGGCCGGAGGCTAGAGAGTTGAGGCGAGGCCGGAGACTGGAGACTTGAGGCGAAGCCGCAGACTGGAGACTTGAGGCGAGGCTGCAGACTGGTGATTTGAGGCGAGGCTGGAGGCTGGAGGCTGGTGAATTGAGGCGAAGCTCGAGGGTGGAGAGTTGAGGCGAGGCTAGAGGCTGGAGGTTTGAAGCGAGGCTAGAGGCTGGAGACTTGAGGTGAGGCTAGAGGCTGTAGACTTGAGTTGAGGCTGGAGTCTTGAGGTGAGGCTGGAGTCTGCAGACATGAGGCGAGGCTGGAGGCTGGAGGCTGGAGACTTGAGGCGAGGCTGGAGGCTGGAGACTTGAGGCGAGGCTGGAGGTTTTGAGGCTGGAGGCTGGAGGCTGGAAACTTGAGGCGAGGCTGGAGGTTTTGAGGCTTGAGACTTCAGGCGAGGCTGGAGTCTGGAGGCTGCAGACTTCAGGCGATGCTAGAGGCTGGAGGCTTTAGGCGAGGCTGGAGGCTCGAGACTTGAGGAGAGGCTGGAGACTGGAGACTTGAGGCGAGGCTGCAGACTGGAAACTTGAGGCGAGGATGGAAGCTGGAAACTTGAGCCGAGGCTGGAGGCTGGAGGCTGGAGACTTGTGCCTTAATGCGAGGCCGGAGGCTAGAGAGTTGAGGCGAGGCCGGAGACTGGAGACTTGAGGCGAGGCCGCAGACTGGAGACTTGAGGCGAGGCTGGAGACTGGTGATTTGAGGCGAGGCTGGAGGCTGGAGGCTGGTGACTTGAGGCGAAGCTCGAGGCTGGAGAGTTGAGGCGAGGCTAGAGGCTGGAGGTTTGAAGCGACGCTAGAGGCTGGAGACTTGAGGTGAGGCTAGAGGCTGGAGACTTGAGTTGAGGCTGGAGTCTTGAGGTGAGGCTGGAGTCTGCAGACATGAGGCGAGGCTGGAGGCTGGACGCTGGAGACTTGAGGCGAGGCTGGAGGCTGGAAGCGGGGCCGGAGGTTGGAAGCTGGAGGCTTGAGGCGAGGTTGGAGGCTGGAGGCTGGAGACATCAGGCGAGGCTGGAGGCTGGAGGCTGGAGTCTGGAGACTTGAGACTTGAGGCGAGTACGGAGGCTGGCGTGATGAGGCGAGGCTTGAAGCTGGAGGCTGGAGACTTGAGACTTGAGCCGAGGCTCGATGCTGGAGATCTGAGGCGAGGCTCGAGGCGGAGTCTTGAGACTTGAGGCGAGGCTGGACTCTGGAGACGAGACTGGAAGCTGGAGGCTTGAGGCGAGGTTAGAGGCTGGAGACGAGTCGAGGCAAGAGGCTGAAGGCTGGAGATTTGAGGTGAGGCTGGAGGCTGGAGATTTGAGACTTGAGACGAGGCTGGAGGCTGGAGACTAGGATGGAGGATGGAGACTTGAGGTGAGGCGAGAGGCTGGAAACCTGAGGTGAGGCTAGATGCTGGAGACCTGAGGCGTAGTTCGATGCTGGAGAATTGATGCGTGGTTCGAGGCTGCTGACTTGATGCGAGGCTGGAGCTCGAGACTTGAGGCGAGGCTGGAGGCTGAAGGCTTGAGGCGAGGGTGGAGGCTGGAGACTTGAGGCGAGGCTGGAGGCTGGAGGCGGGGCTGAGGCTGGAGACTTCAGGCGAGGCTGCAGGCTGGAGGCTGGAGACTTGTGCTTTGAGACGAGGCCAGATGCTAGAGAGTTGAGGCGAGACTGGAGGCTGGAGACTTGAGGCGAGGCTGCAGACTGGAGACTTGAGGTGCGGATGGAAGCTGGAAACTTGAGGTGAGGCTGGAGGCTGGGGACATGAGGCGAGGCTGGAGGCTGGAGGCTTGAGGCGAGGCTGGAGGCTGGAGGCTGGAAACCTGAGCCGAGGCTGGAGGCTGGAGGCTGGAGACTTCAGGCGAGGCTGGAGTCTGGAGGCTGGAGACTTCAGGCGAGGCTAGAGGCTGGAGTCTTGAGGCGAGTCTGGAGGCTGGAGACTTGAGGAGAGGCTGGAGACAGGAGACTTGAGGCGAGGCTGCAGACTGGAGACTTGAGGTGCGGATGGAAGCTGGAAACTTGAGGTGAGGCTGGAGGCTGGGGACATGAGGCGAGGCTGGAGGCTGGAGGCTGGAAACTTGAGGTGAGGCTGGAAGTTTTGAGGCTGGAGACTTCAGGCGAGGCTGGAGTCTGGAGGCTGCAGACCAGGCGAGGCTAGAGGCTGGAGGCTTGAGGAGAGGCTGGAGGCTGGAGACTTGAGGCGAGGCTGCAGACTGGAGACTTGGGGCGAGGATGGAAGCTGGAAACTTGAGGTGAGGCTGGAGGCTGGGAACATGAGGCGAGACTGGAGGCTGGAGACATGAGGCGAGGCTGGATGTTTTGAGGCTGGAGACTTGAAGCGAGGCTGGAAGCTGGAGGCTGGAAACTTGAGCCGAGGCTGGAGGCTGGAGGCTGGAAACTTGAGCCGTGGCTGGAGTCAGGAGGATGGAGAATTGAGGCGAATCTGGAGGCTGGAGGCTGGAAACTTGAGCCGAGGCTGGAGGCTGGAGGCTGGAGGCTGGAATCTTGAGGCGAGTCTGGAGGCTGGAAGCTGGAGACAAGGCGAGGCTGGATGATGGAACCTTGAGGCGAGGCTGGAAGCTGGAGGCTTGAGTCGAGGATGGAGTCTGGAGACTTGAGGCGAGGCTGGAGGCAGGAGGCTGGAAGCGGGGCCGGAGGCTGGAAGCTGGAGGCTTGAGGCTGGAGACATCAGGCGAGGCTGGAGGCTGCAGGCTGGAGGCTGGAGACTTGAGACTTGAGTCGAGGCCAGAGGCTGGAGAGTTGAGGCGAGGCTGGAGACTGGAGACTTGAGGCGAGGCTGGAGACTGGAGACTTGAGGCGAGGCTGGAGGCTGGAGGCTGGAAACTTGAGCCGAGGCTGGAGGCTGGAGGATGGAGACTTGAGGCGAGGCTGGAGGCTGGAGACTGGAGACTTGAGGCGAGGCTGGAGGCTGGAGGCTGGAGACTTGAGCATTGAGGCGAGGCCGGAGGCTAGAGTTGAGGCGAAGCCGGAGACTGGAGACTTGAGGAGAGGCTGCAGACTGGAGACTTGAGGCGAGGCTGCAGACTGGAGAATTGAGGCGAGGCTGGAGGCTGGAGACTTGAGGCGAGGCTGGAGGCTGGAGGCTGGAGACATGAGGCGAGGCTGGAGGTTTTGAGGCTGGAGACTTGGGGCGAGGTTTGAGGCTGGAGGCTGGAAACATGAGCCGAGGCTGGAGGCTGGAGGGTGGAGACTTGAGGCGAGGCTGGAGGCTGGAGGATGGAAACTTGAGCCAAGGCTGAAGGCTGGAGGTTGGAGACTTGAGTCGAGGATGGGGGCTGGAATCTTGAGGCGAGTCTGGAGGCTAGAGGGTGGAGACTTCAGGCGAGGCTGAAGGCTGGAGGCTTGAGTCTTCAGGCAAGGATAGAGGCTGGAGGCTGGAGACATGAGAATTGAGGCGAGGCTGGAAGCTGGTGACTTGAGGCGAAGCTCGAGGCTGGAGACTTGCGGCGAGGCTAGAGGCTAGAGGTTTGAAGCGAGGCTAGAGGCTGGAGACTTGAGGTGAGGCTGGGGGCTGGAGGCTGGAAACTTGAGCCGAGGCTGGAGGCTGGACGCTGGAGACTAGAGGCGAGGCCAGAGGCTGGAGACTTGAGGCGAGGCTGGAGGCTGGAGACTTCAGGCGAGGCTGAAGGCTGGAAGCTGGAGACGAGGCGAGGCTGGATGATGGAAACTTGAGGCGAGGCTGGAAGCTGGAGGCTTGAGTCGAAGATCGAGTCTGGAGACTTGAGGCGAGGCTGGAGGCAGGAGGCTGGAAATTTGAGGCGAGGCTGGAGGCTGGAAGCGGGGCCGGAGGTTGGAAGCTGGAGACTTGCGGTGACGCTGCAGGCTGGAGGCTGGAGACTTGTGTCTTAATGCGAGGCCGGAGGCTAGAGAGTTGAGGCGAGGCCGGAGACTGGAGACTTGAGGCGAAGCCGCAGACTGGAGACTTGAGGCGAGGCTGGAGACTGGTGATTTGAGACGAGGCTCGAGACTGGTGAATTGTGGCGAAGCTCGAGTGTGGAGAGTTGAGGCGAGGCTAGAGGCTGGAGGTTTGAAGCGAGGCTAGAGACTGGAGACTTGAGGTGAGGCTAGAGGCTGTAGACTTGAGTTGAGGCTGGAGTCTTGAGGTGAGGCTGGAGTCTGCAGATATGAGGTGAGGCTGGAGGCTGGAGGCTGGAGACTTGAGGCGAGGCTGGAGGCTGGAGGCTGGAGACTTGAGGCGAGGCTGGAGACTGGAGACTTGAGGCGAGGCTGGAGGCTGGAGGCTGGAAACTTGAGCCGAGGCTGGAGGCTGGAGGATGGAGACTTGAGGCGAGGCTGGAGGCTGGAGACTGGAAACTTGAGGCGAGGCTGGAGGCTGGAGGCTGGAGACTTGAGCCTTGAGGCGAGGCCGGAGGCTAGAGTTGAGGCGAAGCCGGAGACTGGAGACTTGAGGAGAGGCTGCAGACTGGAGACTTGAGGCGAGGCTGCAGACTGGAGAATTGAGGCGAGGCTGGAGGCTGGAGACTTGAGGCGAGGCTGGAGGCTGGAGGCTGGAGACATGAGGCGAGGCTGGAGGTTTTGAGGCTGGAGACTTGGGGCGAGGTTTGAGGCTGGAGGCTGGAAACATGAGCCGAGGCTGGAGGCTGGAGGGTGGAGACTTGAGGCGAGGCTGGAGGCTGGAGGATGGAAACTTGAGCCAAGGCTGAAGGCTGGAGGTTGGAGACTTGAGTCGAGGATGGGGGCTGGAATCTTGAGGCGAGTCTGGAGGCTAGAGGGTGGAGACTTCAGGCGAGGCTGAAGGCTGGAGGCTTGAGTCTTCAGGCAAGGATAGAGGCTGGAGGCTGGAGACATGAGAATTGAGGCGAGGCTGGAAGCTGGTGACTTGAGGCGAAGCTCGAGGCTGGAGACTTGCGGCGAGGCTAGAGGCTAGAGGTTTGAAGCGAGGCTAGAGGCTGGAGACTTGAGGTGAGGCTGGAGGCTGGAGGCTGGAGATTTGAGAATTGAGGCAATGCCGGAGACTGGAGACTTGAGGAGAGGCTAGAGGCTGGATACTTGAGGTGAGGCTAGAGGCTGGAGAATTGAGTTGAGGCTGGAGTCTCGAGGCGAGGCTGGAGGCTGGAGACATGAGGCGACGCTGGAGGTTTTGAGGCTGGAGGCTGGAGGCTGGAAACTTGAGGCGAGGCTGGAGGTTTTGAGGCTTGAGACTTCAGGCGAGGCTGGAGTCTGGAGGCTGCAGACTTCTGGCTAGGCTAGAGGCTGGAGGCTTTAGGCGAGGCTGGAAGCTGGAGACTTGAGGAGAGGCTGGAGACTGGAGACTTGAGGCGAGGCTGCAGACTGGAGACTTGAGGTGCGGATGGAAGCTGGAAACTTGAGGTGAGGCTGGAGGCTGGGGACATGAGGCGAGGCTGGAGGCTGGAGGCTTGAGGCGAGGCTGGAGGCTGGAAACCTGAGCCGAGGCTGGAGGCTGGAGGCTGGAGACTTCAGGCGAGGCTGGAGTCTGGAGGCTGGAGACTTCAGGCGAGGCTAGAGGCTGGAGGCTTGAGGTGAGGCTGGAGTCTGGAGGCTGGAGGCTTCAGGCGAGGCTGGAGTCTGGAGACTTGAGGTGCGGATGGAAGCTGGAAACTTGAGGTGAGGCTGGAGGCTGGGGACATGAGGCGAGGCTGGAGGCTGGAGGCTGGAAACTTGAGGTGAGGCTGGAAGTTTTGAGGCTGGAGACTTGAGGTGAGGCTGCAGGATGGAGGCTGGAAACTTGAGCCGAGGCTGGAGGCTGGAGGCTGGAGACTTGCGGTGACGCTGCAGGCTGGAGGCTGGAGACTTGTGCCTTAATGCGAGGCCGGAGGCTAGAGAGTTGAGGCGAGGCCGGAGACTGGAGACTTGAGGCGAAGCCGCAGACTGGAGACTTGAGGCGAGGCTGGAGACTGGTGATTTGAGGCGAGGCTGGAGGCTGGAGGCTGGTGAATTGAGGCGAAGCTCGAGGGTGGAGAGTTGAGGCGAGGCTAGAGGCTGGAGGTTTGAAGCGAGGCTAGAGGCTGGAGACTTGAGGTGAGGCTAGAGGCTGTAGACTTGAGTTGAGGCTGGAGTCTGCAGACATGAGGCGAGGCTGGAGGCTGGAGGCTGGAGACTTGAGGCGAGGCTGGAGGCTGGAGGCTGGAGACTTGAGGCGAGGCTGGAGGCTGGAGACTTGAGGCGAGGCTGGAGGTTTTGAGGCTGGAGTCTGGAGGCTGGAAACTTGAGGCGAGGCTGGAGGTTTTGAGGCTTGAGACTTCAGGCGAGGCTGGAGTCTGGAGGCTGCAGACTTCAGGCGAGGCTAGAGGCTTGAGGCTCGAGACTTGAGGAGTGGCTGGAGACTGGAGACTTGAGGCGAGGATGCAGACTGGAAACTTGAGGCGAGGATGGAAGCTGGAAACTTGAGCCGAGGCTGGAGGCTGGACGCTGGAGACTAGAGGCGAGGCCGGAGGCTGGAGACTTGAGGCGAGGCTGGAGGCTGGAGACTTCAGGCGAGGCTGAAGGCTGGAAGCTGGAGAGGAGGCGAGGCTGGATGATGGAAACTTGAGGCGAGGCTGGAAGCTGGAGGCTTGAGTCGAAGATCGAGTCTGGAGAGTTGAGGCGAGGCTGGAGGCAGGAGGCTGGAAATTTGAGGCGAGGCTGGAGGCTGGAAGCGGGGCCGGAGGTTGGAAGCTGGAGACTTGCGGTGACGCTGCAGGCTGGAGGCTGGTGACTTGTGTCTTAATGCGAGGCCGGAGGCTAGAGAGTTGAGGCGAGGCCGGAGACTGGAGACTTGAGGCGAGGCTGGAGACTGGTGATTTGAGGCGAGGCTGGAGACTGGTGAATTGTGGCGAAGCTCGAGTGTGGAGAGTTGAGGCGAGGCTAGAGGCTGGAGGCTTGAAGCGAGGCTGCAGACTGGAGAATTGAGGCGAGGCTGGAGGCTGGAGACTTGAGGCGAGGCTGGAGGCTGGAGGCTGGAGACATGAGGCGAGGCTGGAGGTTTTGAGGCTGGAGACTTGGGGCGAGGTTTGAGGCTGGAGGCTGGAAACATGAGCCGAGGCTGGAGGCTGGAGGGTGGAGACTTGAGGCGAGGCTGGAGGCTGGAGGATGGAAACTTGAGCCAAGGCTGAAGGCTGGAGGTTGGAGACTTGAGTCGAGGATGGGGGCTGGAATCTTGAGGCGAGTCTGGAGGCTAGAGGGTGGAGACTTCAGGCGAGGCTGAAGGCTGGAGGCTTGAGTCTTCAGGCAAGGATAGAGGCTGGAGGCTGGAGACATGAGAATTGAGGCGAGGCTGGAAGCTGGTGACTTGAGGCGAAGCTCGAGGCTGGAGACTTGCGGCGAGGCTAGAGGCTAGAGGTTTGAAGCGAGGCTAGAGGCTGGAGACTTGAGGTGAGGCTGGGGGCTGGAGGCTGGAAACTTGAGCCGAGGCTGGAGGCTGGACGCTGGAGACTAGAGGCGAGGCCAGAGGCTGGAGACTTGAGGCGAGGCTGGAGGCTGGAGACTTCAGGCGAGGCTGAAGGCTGGAAGCTGGAGACGAGGCGAGGCTGGATGATGGAAACTTGAGGCGAGGCTGGAAGCTGGAGGCTTGAGTCGAAGATCGAGTCTGGAGACTTGAGGCGAGGCTGGAGGCAGGAGGCTGGAAATTTGAGGCGAGGCTGGAGGCTGGAAGCGGGGCCGGAGGTTGGAAGCTGGAGACTTGCGGTGACGCTGCAGGCTGGAGGCTGGAGACTTGTGTCTTAATGCGAGGCCGGAGGCTAGAGAGTTGAGGCGAGGCCGGAGACTGGAGACTTGAGGCGAAGCCGCAGACTGGAGACTTGAGGCGAGGCTGGAGACTGGTGATTTGAGACGAGGCTGGAGACTGGTGAATTGTGGCGAAGCTCGAGTGTGGAGAGTTGAGGCGAGGCTAGAGGCTGGAGGTTTGAAGCGAGGCTAGAGACTGGAGACTTGAGGTGAGGCTAGAGGCTGTAGACTTGAGTTGAGGCTGGAGTCTTGAGGTGAGGCTGGAGTCTGCAGATATGAGGTGAGGCTGGAGGCTGGAGGCTGGAGACTTGAGGCGAGGCTGGAGGCTGGAGGCTGGAGACTTGAGGCGAGGCTGGAGACTGGAGACTTGAGGCGAGGCTGGAGGCTGGAGGCTGGAAACTTGAGCCGAGGCTGGAGGCTGGAGGATGGAGACTTGAGGCGAGGCTGGAGGCTGGAGACTGGAAACTTGAGGCGAGGCTGGAGGCTGGAGGCTGGAGACTTGAGCCTTGAGGCGAGGCCGGAGGCTAGAGTTGAGGCGAAGCCGGAGACTGGAGACTTGAGGAGAGGCTGCAGACTGGAGACTTGAGGCGAGGCTGCAGACTGGAGAATTGAGGCGAGGCTGGAGGCTGGAGACTTGAGGCGAGGCTGGAGGCTGGAGGCTGGAGACATGAGGCGAGGCTGGAGGTTTTGAGGCTGGAGACTTGGGGCGAGGTTTGAGGCTGGAGGCTGGAAACATGAGCCGAGGCTGGAGGCTGGAGGGTGGAGACTTGAGGCGAGGCTGGAGGCTGGAGGATGGAAACTTGAGCCAAGGCTGAAGGCTGGAGGTTGGAGACTTGAGTCGAGGATGGGGGCTGGAATCTTGAGGCGAGTCTGGAGGCTAGAGGGTGGAGACTTCAGGCGAGGCTGAAGGCTGGAGGCTTGAGTCTTCAGGCAAGGATAGAGGCTGGAGGCTGGAGACATGAGAATTGAGGCGAGGCTGGAAGCTGGTGACTTGAGGCGAAGCTCGAGGCTGGAGACTTGCGGCGAGGCTAGAGGCTAGAGGTTTGAAGCGAGGCTAGAGGCTGGAGACTTGAGGTGAGGCTGGAGGCTGGAGGCTGGAGATTTGAGAATTGAGGCAATGCCGGAGACTGGAGACTTGAGGAGAGGCTAGAGGCTGGATACTTGAGGTGAGGCTAGAGGCTGGAGAATTGAGTTGAGGCTGGAGTCTCGAGGCGAGGCTGGAGGCTGGAGACATGAGGCGACGCTGGAGGTTTTGAGGCTGGAGGCTGGAGGCTGGAAACTTGAGGCGAGGCTGGAGGTTTTGAGGCTTGAGACTTCAGGCGAGGCTGGAGTCTGGAGGCTGCAGACTTCTGGCTAGGCTAGAGGCTGGAGGCTTTAGGCGAGGCTGGAAGCTGGAGACTTGAGGAGAGGCTGGAGACTGGAGACTTGAGGCGAGGCTGCAGACTGGAGACTTGAGGTGCGGATGGAAGCTGGAAACTTGAGGTGAGGCTGGAGGCTGGGGACATGAGGCGAGGCTGGAGGCTGGAGGCTTGAGGCGAGGCTGGAGGCTGGAAACCTGAGCCGAGGCTGGAGGCTGGAGGCTGGAGACTTCAGGCGAGGCTGGAGTCTGGAGGCTGGAGACTTCAGGCGAGGCTAGAGGCTGGAGGCTTGAGGTGAGGCTGGAGTCTGGAGGCTGGAGGCTTCAGGCGAGGCTGGAGTCTGGAGACTTGAGGTGCGGATGGAAGCTGGAAACTTGAGGTGAGGCTGGAGGCTGGGGACATGAGGCGAGGCTGGAGGCTGGAGGCTGGAAACTTGAGGTGAGGCTGGAAGTTTTGAGGCTGGAGACTTGAGGTGAGGCTGCAGGATGGAGGCTGGAAACTTGAGCCGAGGCTGGAGGCTGGAGGCTGGAGACTTGCGGTGACGCTGCAGGCTGGAGGCTGGAGACTTGTGCCTTAATGCGAGGCCGGAGGCTAGAGAGTTGAGGCGAGGCCGGAGACTGGAGACTTGAGGCGAAGCCGCAGACTGGAGACTTGAGGCGAGGCTGGAGACAGGTGATTTGAGGCGAGGCTGGAGGCTGGAGGCTGGTGAATTGAGGCGAAGCTCGAGGGTGGAGAGTTGAGGCGAGGCTAGAGGCTGGAGGTTTGAAGCGAGGCTAGAGGCTGGAGACTTGAGGTGAGGCTAGAGGCTGTAGACTTGAGTTGAGGCTGGAGTCTGCAGACATGAGGCGAGGCTGGAGGCTGGAGGCTGGAGACTTGAGGCGAGGCTGGAGGCTGGAGGCTGGAGACTTGAGGCGAGGCTGGAGGCTGGAGACTTGAGGCGAGGCTGGAGGTTTTGAGGCTGGAGTCTGGAGGCTGGAAACTTGAGGCGAGGCTGGAGGTTTTGAGGCTTGAGACTTCAGGCGAGGCTGGAGTCTGGAGGCTGCAGACTTCAGGCGAGGCTAGAGGCTTGAGGCTCGAGACTTGAGGAGTGGCTGGAGACTGGAGACTTGAGGCGAGGATGCAGACTGGAAACTTGAGGCGAGGATGGAAGCTGGAAACTTGAGCCGAGGCTGGAGGCTGGACGCTGGAGACTAGAGGCGAGGCCGGAGGCTGGAGACTTGAGGCGAGGCTGGAGGCTGGAGACTTCAGGCGAGGCTGAAGGCTGGAAGCTGGAGAGGAGGCGAGGCTGGATGATGGAAACTTGAGGCGAGGCTGGAAGCTGGAGGCTTGAGTCGAAGATCGAGTCTGGAGAGTTGAGGCGAGGCTGGAGGCAGGAGGCTGGAAATTTGAGGCGAGGCTGGAGGCTGGAAGCGGGGCCGGAGGTTGGAAGCTGGAGACTTGCGGTGACGCTGCAGGCTGGAGGCTGGTGACTTGTGTCTTAATGCGAGGCCGGAGGCTAGAGAGTTGAGGCGAGGCCGGAGACTGGATACTTGAGGCGAGGCTGGAGACTGGTGATTTGAGGCGAGGCTGGAGACTGGTGAATTGTGGCGAAGCTCGAGTGTGGAGAGTTGAGGCGAGGCTAGAGGCTGGAGGCTTGAAGCGAGGCTAGAGACTGGAGACTTGAGGTGAGGCTAGAGGCTGTAGACTTGAGTTGAGGCTGGAGTCTTGAGGTGAGGCTGGAGTCTGCAGATATGAGGCGAGGCTGGAGGCTGGAGGCTGGAGACTTGAGGCGAGGCTGGAGGCTGGAGGCTGGAGACTTGAGGCGAGGCTGGAGGCTGGAGACTTGAGGCGAGGCTGGAGGTTTTGAGGCTGGAGGCTGGAGGCTGGAAACTTGAAGCGAGGCTGGAGGTTTTGAGGCTTGAGACCAGGCGAGGCTGGAGTCTGGAGGCTGCAGACTTCAGGCGAGGCTAGAGGCTGGAGGCTTAGGCGAGGCTGGAGGCTCGAGACTTGAGGAGAGGCTGGAGACTGGAGACTTGAGGCGAGGCTGCAGACTGGAAACTTGAGGCGAGGATGGAAGCTGGAAACTTGAGCCGAGGCTGGAGGCTGGAGGCTGGAGACTTGCAGCGACGCTGCAGGCTGGAGGCTGGAGACTTGCGCCTTAATGCGAGGCCGGAGGCTAGAGAGTTGAGGCGAGGCTGGAAGCTGGAGGCTTGAGTCGAAGATCGAGTCTGGAGTCTTGAGGCGAGGCTGGAAATTTGAGGCGAGGCTGGAGGCTGGAAGCGGGGCCGGAGGCTGGAAGCTGGAGGCTTGAGGCGAGGTTGGAGGCTGGAGGCTGGAGACATCAGGCGAGGCTGGAGGCTGGAGGCTGGAGTCTGGAGACTTGAGACTTGAGGCGAGTACGGAGGCTGGAGTGATGAGGCGAGGCTTGAAGCTGGAGGCTGGAGACTTGAGACTTGAGCCGAGGCTCGAGGCTGGAGATCTGAGGCGAGGCTCGAGGCGGAGTCTTGAGACTTGAGGCGAGGCTGGACTCTGGAGACGAGACTGGAAGCTGGAGGCTTGAGGCGAGGTTAGAGGCTGGAGACGAGTCGAGGCAAGAGGCTGAAGGCTGGAGATTTGAGGTGAGGCTGGAGGCTGGAGATTTGAGACTTGAGACGAGGCTGGAGGCTGGAGACTAGGATGGAGGATGGAGACTTGAGGTGAGGCGAGAGGCTGGAAACCTGAGGTGAGGCTAGAGGCTGGAGACCTGAGGCGTAGTTCGATGCTGGAGACTTGATGCGTGGTTCGAGGCTGGTGACTTGATGCGAGGCTGGAGCTCGAGACTTGAGGCGAGGCTGGAGGCTGGAGGCTTGAGGCGAGGCTGGAGGCTGGAGACTTGAGGCGAGGCTGGAGGCTGGAGGCGGGGCTGAGGCTGGAGACTTCAGGCGAGGCTGCAGGCTGGAGGCTGGAGACTTGTGCCTTGAGGCGAGGCCAGATGCTAGAGAGTTGAGGCGAGGCTGGAGGCTGGAGACTTGAGACTTGAGCCGAGGCTCGAGGCTGGAGATCTGAGGCGAGGCTCGAGGCGGAGTCTTGAGACTTGAGGCGAGGCTGGACTCTGGAGACGAGACTGGAAGCTGGAGGCTTGAGGCGAGGTTAGAGGCTGGAGACGAGTCGAGGCAAGAGGCTGAAGGCTGGAGATTTGAGGTGAGGCTGGAGGCTGGAGGTTTGAAGCGACGCTAGAGGCTGGAGACTTGAGGTGAGGCTAGAGGCTGGAGACTTGAGTTGAGGCTGGAGTCTTGAGGTGAGGCTGGAGTCTGCAGACATGAGGCGAGGCTGGAGGCTGGACGCTGGAGACTTGAGGCGATGCCGGAGGCTGGAGACTTGAGGCGAGGCTGGAGGCTGGAGACTTGAGGCGAGGCTGGAGGATGGAGGCTGTAAACTTGAGCCGAGGCTGGAGGCTGGAGACTTCAGGCGAGGCTGAAGGCTGGAAGCTGGAGACGAAGCGAGGCTGGATGATGGAAACTTGAGGCGAGGCTGGAAGCTGGAGGCTTGAGTCGAAGATCGAGTCTGGAGTCTTGAGGCGAGGCTGGAGGCAGGAGGCTGGAAATTTGAGGCGAGGCTGGAGGCTGGAAGCGGGGCCGGAGGCTGGAAGCTGGAGGCTTGAGGCGAGGTTGGAGGCTGGAGGCTGGAGACATCAGGCGAGGCTGGAGGCTGGAGGCTGGAGTCTGGAGACTTGAGACTTGAGGCGAGTACGGAGGCTGGAGTGATGAGGCGAGGCTTGAAGCTGGAGGCTGGAGACTTGAGACTTGAGCCGAGGCTCGAGGCTGGAGATCTGAGGCGAGGCTCGAGGCGGAGTCTTGAGACTTGAGGCGAGGCTGGACTCTGGAGACGAGACTGGAAGCTGGAGGCTTGAGGCGAGGTTAGAGGCTGGAGACGAGTCGAGGCAAGAGGCTGAAGGCTGGAGATTTGAGGTGAGGCTGGAGGCTGGAGATTTGAGACTTGAGACGAGGCTGGAGGCTGGAGACTAGGATGGAGGATGGAGACTTGAGGTGAGGCGAGAGGCTGGAAACCTGAGGTGAGGCTAGAGGCTGGAGACCTGAGGCGTAGTTCGATGCTGGAGACTTGATGCGTGGTTCGAGGCTGGTGACTTGATGCGAGGCTGGAGCTCGAGACTTGAGGCGAGGCTGGAGGCTGGAGGCTTGAGGCGAGGTTGGAGGCTGGAGACTTGAGGCGAGGCTGGAGGCTGGAGGCGGGGCTGAGGCTGGAGACTTCAGGCGAGGCTGCAGGCTGGAGGCTGGAGACTTGTGCCTTGAGGCGAGGCCAGATGCTAGAGAGTTGAGGCGAGGCTGGAGGCTGGAGACTTGTGCCTTGAGGCGAGGCCAGAGGCTAGAGACTTGAGGCGAGGCTTCAGACTGGAGACTTGAGGCGAGGCTGGAGGCTGGTGACTTGAGGCGAAGCTCGAGGCTGGAGGTTTGAAGTAGGCTAGATGCTGGAGACTCTAGGTGAGGCTAGAGGCTGGAGACTTGAGTTGAGGCTGGAGTCTTGAGTCGAGGCTGGAGTCTGCAGACATGAGGCGAGGCTGGAGGCTGGAGGCTGGAAACTTGAGGCGAGGCTGGAGGTTTTGAGGCTGGAGACGAGGCGAGGCTGGAGGCTGGAGGCTGGAGACTTGAGGCGAGGCTAGAGGCTGGAGGCTGGAAACTTGAGCCGAGGCTGGAGGCTGGAGGATGGAGACTTGAGGCGAGGCTGGAGGCTGGAGATTTGAGACGAGGCTGGAGGCTGGAGGCTGGAATCTTGAGGCGAGTCTGGAGGCTGGAGGATGGAGACTTCATGCGAGGCTGAAGGCTGGAAGCAGGAGACGAGGCGAGGCTGGATGATGGAAACTTGAGGCGAGGCTGGAAGCTGGAGGCTTCAGACGAGGATGGAGTCTGGAGACTTGAGGCGAGGCTGGAAGCGGGAGGCTTGAGTCGAGGATGGAGTCTGGAGACTTGAGGCGAGGCTGGAGGCAGGAGGCTGGAAATTTGAGGCGAGGCTGGAGGCTGGAGACTTGAGGCGCGGCCGGAGACTGGAGACTTGAGGAGAGGCTTGAGACTGGAGACTTGAGGCGAGGCTGCATTCTGGAGACTTGAGACGAGGGTGGAGGCTGGAGACTTGAGGCGAGGCTGGAGGCTGGAGACATGAGGCGAGGCTGGAGACTGGAGACTTGAGGCGAGGCTGGAGGCTGGAGGCTGGAGACTTGAGGCGAGGCTAGAGGCTGGTGGTTTGAAGCGAGGCTAGAGGCTGGAAACTTGAGGTGAGGATAGAGGCTGGAGAATAAGTTGAGGCTGGAGTCTTGAGGTGAGGCTGGAGGCTGGAGACATGAGGCGAGGCTGGAGGCTGGAGACATGAGGCGAGGCTGGAGGTTTTGAGGCTGGAGACTTGAGGCGAGGCTGGAGGCTGGAGGCTGGAAACTTGAGCCGAGGCTGGAGGCTGGAGGATGGAGACTTGAGGCGAGGCTGGAGGCTGGAGGCTGGAGAATTGAGGCGAGGCTGGAGGCTGGAGGCTGGAATCTTGAGGCGATTCTGGAGTCTGGAGGGTGGAGACTTCAGGTGAGGCTGAAGGCTGGAGGCTGGAGAATTGTGGCGAGGCTGGAGGCTGGAGGCGGGGCTGAGGCTGGAGACTTCAGGCGAGGCTGGAGGCTGGAGGCTGGAGACTTGCGGCGACGCTGCAGGCTGGAGGCTGGAGACTTGTGCCTTGAGGCGAGGCCAGAGGTTAGAGAGCTGAGGCGAGGCCGGAGATTGAAGCATTGAGGCGAGGCCGGAGACTGGAGACTTGAGCCGAGGCTGGAGATTGGAGACTCGGGGCGAGGCTGGAGGCTGGAAGCTGGTGACTTCAGGCGATGCTCGAGGCTGGAGACTTGAGGCGAGGCTAGAGGCTGGTTGTCTGAAGAGAGGCTAGAGGCTGGAAACTTGAGGTGAGGCTAGAGGCTGGAGAATTGAGTTGAGGCTGGAGTCTTGAGGCGAGACTGGAGGCTGGAGAGATGAGGCGAGGCTGGAGGCTGGAGTCTAGAAACTTGAGAAGAGGCTGGAGGTTTTGAGGCTGGAGACTTGAGGGGAGGTTGGAGGCTGGAGGCTGGAGACTTGAGGCGAGGCTAGAGGCTGGTGGTTTGAAGCGAGGCTAGAGGCTGGAAACTTGAGGTGAGGATAGAGGCTGGAGAATTAAGTTGAGGCTGGAGTCTTGAGGTGAGGCTGGAGGCTGGAGACATGAGGCGAGGCTGGAGGCTGGAGACATGAGGCGAGGCTGGAGGTTTTGAGGCTGGAGACTTGAGGCGAGGCTGGAGGCTGGAGGCTGGAAACTTGAGCCGAGGCTGGAGGCTGGAGGATGGAGATTTGAGGCGAGGCTGGAGGCTGGAGGCTGGAGACTTGAGGCGACGCTGGAGGCTGGAGGCTGGAATCTTGAGGCGATTCTGGAATCTGGAGGGTGGAGACTTCAGGTGAGGCTGAAGGCTGGAGGCTGGAGAATTGAGGCGAGGCTGGAGGCTGGAGGCGGGGCTGAGGCTGGAGACTTCAGGCGAGGCTGGAGGCTGGAGGCTGGAGACTTGCGGCGACGCTGCAGGCTGGAGGCTGGAGACTTGTGCCTTGAGGCGAGGCCAGAGGTTAGAGAGTTGAGGCGAGGCCGGAGATTGAAGCATTGAGGCGAGGCCGGAGACTGGAGACTTGAGCCGAGGCTGGAGACTGGAGACTCGCGGCGAGGCTGGAGGCTGGAAGCTGGTGACTTCAGGCGATGCTCGAGGCTGGAGACTTGAGGCGAGGCTAGAGGCTGGTTGTTTGAAGAGAGGCTAGAGGCTGGAAACTTGAGGTGAGGCTAGAGGCTGGAGAATTGAGTTGAGGCTGGAGTCTTGAGGCGAGACTGGAGGCTGGAGAGATGAGGCGAGGCTGGAGGCTGGAGTCTAGAAACTTGAGGCGAGGCTGGAGGTTTTGAGGCTGGAGACTTGAGGGGAGGCTGGAGGCTGGAGGCTGGAAACTTGAGGCGAGGCTGGACGTTTTGAGGCTGGAGGCTTGAGGCGAGGCTGGAGGCTGGAGACTTGAGAAGAGGCTGGAGACTGGAGACTTGAGGCGAGGCTGCAGACTGGAGACTTGAGGCGAGGCTGGAAGCTGTAACTTGAGGTGAGGCTGGAGGCTGGGGACATGAGGCGAGGCTGGAGGCTGGAGACATGAGGCGAGGCTGGAGGTTTTGAGGCTGGAGCCTGGAAACTTGAGCCGAGGCTGGAGGATGGAGGCTGGAGACTTCAGGCGAGGCTGGATGCTGGAGGCTGGAGACTTGAGACCTGAGACTTGAGACGAGGCCGGAGACTGGAGAGTTGAGGCGAGGCTGGAGGCTGGAGGCGGTGCTGAGGCTGGAGACTTCAGACGAGGCTGGAGTCTGGAGCTGGAGACTTCAGGCGAGGCTCGAGGCTGGAGGCTTGAGGCGAGGCTGGTGGCTGGAAGCTGGTGACTTCAGGCGAGGCTAGAGGCTGAAGGCTTGAGGCGAGGCTGGAGGCTGGAGGCGGGGCTGAGGCTGGAGACTTCAGGCGAGGCTAGAGGCTGGAGGCTGGAGACTTGCGGCGACGTTGCAGGCTGGAGGCTGGAGACTTGTGCCTTGAGGCGAGGCTAGAGGCTGGAGACTTGAGGCGAGGCTGGAGGCTGGAGACTTGAAGCGAGGCTGGAGGCTGGAGACTTGAGGCCAGGCTGGAGGTTTTGAGGCTTGAGTCGAGGATCGAGTCTGGAGACATGAGGCGAGGCTCGAGGCTGGAGAATTGAGGCGAGGCTCGAGGCTGGAAACTTGCGATGCTAGATGCTGGATACTTGAGGCGAATATTGAGGCTGGAAACTGGAGAATTGAGGCAAGGCTAGAGGCTGGAGACTTGAGAATTGAGGCGAAGCTGGAGTCTGGAGGCTGGTGACTTGAGGTGAAGCTCGAGGCTGGAGACTTGAGTTGAGGCTGGAGGCTGGAAACTTGAGGCGAAGCTGGAGGTTTTGAGGCTGGAGACTTGAGGCGAGGTTGGAGGATGGAGGCTGGAAACTTGAGGCGAGGCTGGAGGTTTTGATGCTGGAGACTTGAGGCGAGGCTGGAGGCTGGAGGCTGGAAACATGAGCCGTGGCTGGAGTCTGGAGGATGGAGAATTGAGGCGAGTCTGGAGGCTGGAGGCTGGAAACTTGAGCCGAGGCTGGAGGCTGGAGGCTGGAGACTTGAGACGAGGCTGGAGGCTGGAGGATGGAATCTTGAGGCGAGTCTGGAAGCTGGAAGCTGGAGACGAGGCGAGGCTGGATGATGGAAACTTGAGGCGACGCTGGAAGCTGGAGACTTGAGTCGAGGATCGAGTCTGGAGACTTGAGGCGAGGCTGCAGACTGGAGACTTGAGGCAAGGCTGGAGGCTGGAGACTTGAGGCGAGGCTGGAGGCTGGAGACAGGAGGCGAGGCTGAAGGTTTTGAGGCGGGAGAAATGAGGCGAGGCTGGAGGCTGGAGGCTGGAGACTTGAGGCGAGGCTGGAGGCTGGAGGCTGGAAACTTGAGCCGAGGCTGTAGGCTGGAGGCTGGAGGCTGGAATCTTGAGGCGAGTCTGGAGGCTGGAGGCTGGAGTCTTCAAGCGAGGCTGAAGGCTGGAAGCTGGAGACAAGGCGAGGCTGGATGATAGAAACTTGAGGCGAGGCTGGAAGCTGGAGGCCTGAGTCGAGGATGGAGTCTGGAGACTTGAGGCGAGGCTGGAGGCAGGAGGCTGGAAGCGGGGCCGGAGGCTGGAAGCTGGAGGCTTGAGGCTGGAGACATCAGGCGAGGCTGGAGGCTGCAGGCTGGAGGCTGGAGACTTGAGACTTGAATCGAGGCCGGAGGCTGGAGAGTTGAGGCGAGGCTGGAGACTGGAGACTTGAGGCGAGGCTGGAGGCTGGAGGCTGGAGACTTGAGCCTTGAGGCGAGGCCAGAGGCTAGAGTTGAGGCGAAGCCGGAGACTGGAGACTTGAGGAGAGGCTGCAGACTGGAGACTTGAGGCGAGGCTGCAGACTGGAGACTTGAGGCGAGGCTGGAGGCTGGAGACTTGAGGCGAGGCTGGAGGCTGGAGGCTGGAGACATGAGGCGAGGCTGGAGGTTTTGAGGCTGGAGACTTGGGGCGAGGCTTGAGGCTGGAGGCTGGAGACTTGAGCCGAGGCTGGAGGCTGGAGGGTGGAGACTTGAGGCGAAGCTGGAGGCTGGAGGATGGAAACTTGAGCCAAGGCTGAAGGCTGGAGGTTGGAGACTTGAGTCGGGGATGGGGGCTGGAATCTTGAGGCGAGTCTGGAGGCTAGAGGGTGGAGACTTCAGGCGAGGCTGAAGGCTGGAGGCTTGAGTCTTCAGGCAAGGCTAGAGGCTGGAGGCTGGAGACATGAGAATTGAGGCAAGGCTGGAAGCTGGTGACTTGAGGCGAGGCTAGAGGCTAGAGGTTTGAAGCGAGGCTAGAGGCTGGAGACTTGAGGTGAGGCTGGAGGCTGGAGGCTGGAGACTTGAGAATTGAGGCGATGCCGGAGACTGGAGACTTGAGGCAAGGCTGGAGGCTGGAAACTTGAGGCGAGGCTGGAGGTTTTGAGGCTGGAGGCTGGAGGCTGGAAACTTGAGACGAGGCTGGAGGTTTTGAGGCTTGAGACTTTAGGCGAGGCTAGCGGCTGGAGGCTTTAGGCGAGGCTGGAAGCTGGAGACTTGAGGAGAGGCTGGAGACTGGAGACTTGAGGCGAAGCTGCAGACTGGAGACTTGAGGTGCGGATGGAAGCTATAAACTTGAAGTGAGGCTGGAGGCTGGGGACATGAGCCGAGGCTGGAGGCTGGAGACTTCAGGCGAGGCTGAAGGCTGGAAGCAGGAGACGAGGCGAGGCTGGATGATGGAAACTTGAGGCGAGGCTGGAAGCTGGAGGCTTGAGACGAGGATGGAGTCTGGAGACTTGAGGCGAGGCTGGAAGCGGGAGGCTTGAGTCGAGGATGGAGTCTGGAGACTTGAGGCGAGGCTGGAGGCAGGAGGCTGGAAATTTGAGGCGAGGCTGGAGGCTGGAGACTTGAGGCGAGGCCGGAGACTGGAGACTTGAGGAGAGGCTTGTGACTGGAGACTTGAGGCGAGGCTGCAGGCTGGAGACTTGAGACGAGGGTGGAGACTGGAGACTTGAGGCGAGGCTGGAGGCTGGAGACATGAGGTGAGGCTGGAGGCTGGAGACATGAGGCGAGGCTGGAGGTTTTGAGGCTGGGGACTTGAGGAGAGGCTGGAGGCTGGAGGCTGGAAACTTGAGCTGAGGCTGGAGTCTGGAGGATGGAGACTTGAGGCGAGGCTGGAGGCTGGAGGCTGGAGACTTGAGGCGAGTCTGGAGGCTGGAGGTGGATCTGAGGCTGGAGACTTCAGGCGAGGCTGGAGGCTGGAGACTTGAGGCGAGGCTGGAGGCTGGAGACTTGAGGCGAGGCTGGAGGCTGGAGGCGAGGCTGGAGGCTGGAGACTTGAGGCGAGGCTGGAGGTTTTGAGGCTGGAGACTTGAGGCGAGGCAGGAGGCTGGAGGCTGGACAATTGAGCCGAGGCTGGAAGCTCGAGGATGGAGACTTGAGACGTGGCCCGAGGCTGAAGACTAGAGGGGAGACTCGAGACTGCAGACTTGAGGCGAGGCTGGAGGCTGGAGACTTGAGGCGAGGCTGGATGATGGAGACTTGAGACGAGGCTGGAAGCTAGAGGCTTGAGTCGAGGATCGAGTCTGGAGACTTGAGGCGAGGCTCGAGGCTGGAGAATTGAGGCGAGGCTCGAGGCTGGACACTTGAGGCGATGCTAGATGCTGGATACTTGAGGCGAAGATCGAGGCTGGAGACTGGAGAATTGAGGCAAGGCTAGAGGCTAGAGGCTGGAGACTTGAGAATTGTGGCGAAGCTGGAGTCTGGAGGCTGGTGACTTGAGGCGAAGCTCGAGGCTGGAGACTTGAGGCGAGGCTAGAGGCTGGAGGTTTGAAGCGAGAGTAAAGGCTGGAGACTTGAGGTGAGGCTAGAGGCTGGAGACTTGAGTTGAGGCTGGAGACTTGAGGCGAGACTGGAGAGTGGAGACTTGAGGCGAGGCTGGAGGCTGGAGGCTGGAAACTTGAGGCGAGGCTGGAGGCTGGAGACTTGAGGCGAGGCTGAAGGCTAAAGACATGAGGCGAGGCTGGAGGTTTTGAGGCTGGAGATTTGAGGCGAGGCTGGAGGCTGGAGGCTGGAAACTTGAGCCGAGGCTGGAGGCTGGAGGATGGAGACTTGAGGCGAGTCTGGAGGCTGGAGGCTGGAGACTTCAAGCGAGGCTGAAGGCTGGAAGCTGGAGACAAGGCGAGGCTGGATGATAGAAACTTGAGGCGAGGCTGGAAGCTGGAGGCCTGAGTCGAGGATGGAGTCTGGAGACTTGAGGCGAGGCTGGAGGCAGGAGGCTGGAAGCGGGGCCGGAGGCTGGAAGCTGGAGGCTTGAGGCTGGAGACATCAGGCGAGGCTGGAGGCTGCAGGCTGGAGGCTGGAGACTTGAGACTTGATTCGAGGCCGGAGGCTGGAGAGTTGAGGCGAGGCTGGAGACTGGAGACTTGAGGCGAGGCTGGAGGCTGGAGGCTGGAGACTTGAGACGAGGCTGTAGGCTGGAGGCTGGAGACATAAGGCGAGGCTGGAGGTTTTGAGGCTGGAGACTTGGGGCGAGGCTTGAGGCTGGAGACTTGAGGCGAGGCTGGAGGCTGGAGGCTGGAAACTTGAGCCGAGGCTGGAGGTTGGAGGCTGGAGACTTGAGGCGAGGCTGGATGCTGGAGGCTGGAGACTTGAGACCTGAGACTTGAGACGAGGCCGGAGATTGGAGAGTTGAGGTGAGGCTGGAGGCTGGAGGCGGTGCTGAGGCTGGAGACTTCAGGCGAGGCTGGAGTCTGGAGGCTGGAGACTTCAGGCGAGGCTAGAGGCTGGAGGCTTAAGGCGAGGCTGGAGGCTGGAGTCTTGAGGCGAGGCTGGAGGCTGGAGGCGGGGCTGAGGCTGCAGACTTCAGGCGAGGCTGGATGCTGGAGGCTGGAGACTTCAGGCGAGGCTGGAGGCTGGAGTCTTGAGGCGAGGCTGGAGGCTGGAGGCGGGGCTGAGGCTGGAACTTCAGGCGAGGCTGGAGGCTGGAGGCTGGAGACTTGTGCCTTGAGGCGAGGCGGGAGACGAGAGAGTTGAGGCGAGGCCGGAGACTGGCGGTTTGAAGCGAGGCTAGAGGCTGGAGACTTGAGTTGAGGCTGGAGGCTCGAGACTTGAGGTGAGGCTGGAGACTTGAGGCGAGGCTGGAGGCTGGAGACTTGAGGCGAGGCTGGAGGTTTTGAGGCTGGAGACTTGAGGCGAGGCTGGAGGCTGGAGGCTGGACAATTGAGCCGAGGCTGGAAGCTCGAGGATGGAGACTTGAGACGTGGCCCGAGGCTGAAGACTAGAGGGGAGACTCGAGACTGCAGACTTGAGGCGAGGCTGGAGGCTGGAGACTTGAGACGAGGCTGGAAGCTAGAGGCTTGAGTCGAGGATCGAGTCTGGAGACATGAGGCGAGGCTCGAGGCTGGAGAATTGAGGCGAGGCTCGAGGCTGGACACTTGAGGCGATGCTAGATGCTGGATACTTGAGGCGAAGATCGAGGCTGGAGACTGGAGAATTGAGGCAAGACTAGAGGCTAGAGGCTGGAGACTTGAGAATTGTGGTGAAGCTGGAGTCTGGAGGCTGGAGACTTGAGGCGAGGCTAGAGGCTGGAGGTTTGAAACGAGACTAAAGGCTGGAGACTTGAGGCGAGGCTGCAGACTGGAGACTTGAGCCGAGGCTGGAGACTGGAGACTTGAGGCGAGGCTGGAGGCTGGAAGCTGGTGACTTCAGGCGAAGCTCGAGGATGGAGACTTGTGGCGAGGCTAGAGGCTGGTGGTTTGAAGAGAGGCTAGAGGCTGGAAACTTGAGGTGAGGCTAGAGGCTGGAGAATTGAGTTGAAGCTGGAGTCTTGAGGCGAGGCTGCAAGCTGGAGACATAGGGCGAGGCTGGAGGCTGGAGGCTGGAAACTTGAGGCGAGGCTGGAGGTTTTGAGGCTGGAGGCTGGAGGCTGGAAACTAGAGGCGAGGTTGGAGGTTTTGAGGCTTGAGACTTCAGGCGAGGCTAGAGGCTGGAGGCTTGAGGCGAGGCTGGAGGCTGGAAACTTGAGGTGAGGCTAGAGGCTGGAGAATTGAGTTGAAGCTGGAGTCTTGAGGCGAGGCTGGAAGCTGGAGACATAGGGCGAGGCTTGAGGCTGGAGGCTGGAAACTTGAGGCGAGGCTGGAGGTTTTGAGGCTGGAGGCTGGAAACTAGAGGCGAGGTTGGAGGTTTTGAGGCTTGAGACTTCAGGCGAGGCTAGAGGCTGGAGGCTTGAGGCGAGGCTGGAGGCTGGAGTCTTGAGGCGAGGCTGGAGGCTGGAGGCGGGGCTGAGGCTGGAACTTCAGGCGAGGCTGGAGGCTGGAGGCTGGAGACTTGTGCCTTGAGGCGAGGCGGGAGACGAGAGAGTTGAGGCGAGGCCGGAGACTGGCGGTTTGAAGCGAGGCTAGAGGCTGGAGACTTGAGTTGAGGCTGGAGGCTCGAGACTTGAGGTGAGGCTGGAGACTTGAGGCGAGGCTGGAGGCTGGAGGCTGGAGACTTCAGGCGAGGCTGGAGGCTGGAGTCTTGAGGCGAGGCTGGAGGCTGGAGGCGGGGCTGAGGCTGGAACTTCAGGCGAGGCTGGAGGCTGGAGGCTGGAGACTTGTGCCTTGAGGCGAGGCGGGAGACGAGAGAGTTGAGGCGAGGCCGGAGACTGGCGGTTTGAAGCGAGGCTAGAGGCTGGAGACTTGAGTTGAGGCTGGAGGCTCGAGACTTGAGGTGAGGCTGGAGACTTGAGGCGAGGCTGGAGGCTGGAGACTTGAGGCGAGGCTGGAGGTTTTGAGGCTGGAGACTTGAGGCGAGGCTGGAGGCTGGAGGCTGGACAATTGAGCCGAGGCTGGAAGCTCGAGGATGGAGACTTGAGACGTGGCCCGAGGCTGAAGACTAGAGGGGAGACTCGAGACTGCAGACTTGAGGCGAGGCTGGAGGCTGGAGACTTGAGACGAGGCTGGAAGCTAGAGGCTTGAGTCGAGGATCGAGTCTGGAGACATGAGGCGAGGCTCGAGGCTGGAGAATTGAGGCGAGGCTCGAGGCTGGACACTTGAGGCGATGCTAGATGCTGGATACTTGAGGCGAAGATCGAGGCTGGAGACTGGAGAATTGAGGCAAGGCTAGAGGCTAGAGGCTGGAGACTTGAGAATTGTGGTGAAGCTGGAGTCTGGAGGCTGGTGACTTGAGGCGAAGCTCGAGGCTGGAGACTTGAGGCGAGGCTAGAGGCTGGAAGTTTGAAACGAGACTAAAGGCTGGAGACTTGAGGCGAGGCTGCAGACTGGAGACTTGAGCCGAGGCTGGAGACTGGAGACTTGAGGCGAGGCTGGAGGCTGGAAGCTGGTGACTTCAGGCGAAGCTCGAGGCTGGAGACTTGTGGCGAGGCTAGAGGCTGGTGGTTTGAAGAGAGGCTAGAGGCTGGAAACTTGAGGTGAGGCTAGAGGCTGGAGAATTGAGTTGAAGCTGGTGTCTTGAGGCGAGGCTGGAGGCTGGAGACATGAGGCGAGGCTGGAGACTGGAGAATTGAGGCGAGGCTGCAGACTGGAGACTTGAGGCGAGGCTGGAGGCAGGAGGCTGGAAGCGGGGCCGGAGGCTGGAAGCTGGAGGCTTGAGGCTGGAGACATCAGGCGAGGCTGGAGGCTGCAGGCTGGAGGCTGGAGACTTGAGACTTGAGTCGAGGCCGGAGGCTGGAGAGTTGAGGCGAGGCTGGAGACTGGAGACTTGAGGCGAGGCTGGAGGCTGGAGGCTGGAGACTTGAGACGAGGCTGTAGGCTGGAGGCTGGAGACATAAGGCGAGGCTGGAAGTTTTGAGGCTGGAGACTTGGGGCGAGGCTTGAGGCTGGAGACTTGAGGCGAGGCTGGAGGCTGGAGGCTGGAAACTTGAGCCGAGGCTGGAGGTTGGAGGCTGGAGACTTGAGGCGAGGCTGGATGCTGGAGGCTGGAGACTTGAGACCTGAGACTTGAGACGAGGCCGGAGATTGGAGAGTTGAGGTGAGGCTGGAGGCTGGAGGCGGTGCTGAGGCTGGAGACTTCAGGCGAGGCTGGAGTCTGGAGGCTGGAGACTTCAGGCGAGGCTAGAGGCTGGAGGCTTAAGGCGAGGCTGGAGGCTGGAGTCTTGAGGCGAGGCTGGAGGCTGGAGGCGGGGCTGAGGCTGCAGACTTCAGGCGAGGCTGGATGCTGGAGGCTGGAGACTTCAGGCGAGGCTGGAGGCTGGAGTCTTGAGGCGAGGCTGGAGGCTGGAGGCGGGGCTGAGGCTGGAACTTCAGGCGAGGCTGGAGGCTGGAGGCTGGAGACTTGTGCCTTGAGGCGAGGCGGGAGACGAGAGAGTTGAGGCGAGGCCGGAGACTGGCGGTTTGAAGCGAGGCTAGAGGCTGGAGACTTGAGTTGAGGCTGGAGGCTCGAGACTTGAGGTGAGGCTGGAGACTTGAGGCGAGGCTGGAGGCTGGAGACTTGAGGCGAGGCTGGAGGTTTTGAGGCTGGAGACTTGAGGCGAGGCTGGAGGCTGGAGGCTGGACAATTGAGCCGAGGCTGGAAGCTCGAGGATGGAGACTTGAGACGTGGCCCGAGGCTGAAGACTAGAGGGGAGACTCGAGACTGCAGACTTGAGGCGAGGCTGGAGGCTGGAGACTTGAGACGAGGCTGGAAGCTAGAGGCTTGAGTCGAGGATCGAGTCTGGAGACATGAGGCGAGGCTCGAGGCTGGAGAATTGAGGCGAGGCTCGAGGCTGGACACTTGAGGCGATGCTAGATGCTGGATACTTGAGGCGAAGATCGAGGCTGGAGACTGGAGAATTGAGGCAAGACTAGAGGCTAGAGGCTGGAGACTTGAGAATTGTGGTGAAGCTGGAGTCTGGAGGCTGGAGACTTGAGGCGAGGCTAGAGGCTGGAGGTTTGAAACGAGACTAAAGGCTGGAGACTTGAGGCGAGGCTGCAGACTGGAGACTTGAGCCGAGGCTGGAGACTGGAGACTTGAGGCGAGGCTGGAGGCTGGAAGCTGGTGACTTCAGGCGAAGCTCGAGGATGGAGACTTGTGGCGAGGCTAGAGGCTGGTGGTTTGAAGAGAGGCTAGAGGCTGGAAACTTGAGGTGAGGCTAGAGGCTGGAGACATAGGGCGAGGCTGGAGGCTGGAGGCTGGAAACTTGAGGCGAGGCTGGAGGTTTTGAGGCTGGAGGCTGGAGGCTGGAAACTAGAGGCGAGGTTGGAGGTTTTGAGGCTTGAGACTTCAGGCGAGGCTAGAGGCTGGAGGCTTGAGGCGAGGCTGGAGGCTGGAAACTTGAGGTGAGGCTAGAGGCTGGAGAATTGAGTTGAAGCTGGAGTCTTGAGGCGAGGCTGGAAGCTGGAGACATAGGGCGAGGCTTGAGGCTGGAGGCTGGAAACTTGAGGCGAGGCTGGAGGTTTTGAGGCTGGAGGCTGGAAACTAGAGGCGAGGTTGGAGGTTTTGAGGCTTGAGACTTCAGGCGAGGCTAGAGGCTGGAGGCTTGAGGCGAGGCTGGAGGCTGGAGTCTTGAGGCGAGGCTGGAGGCTGGAGGCGGGGCTGAGGCTGGAACTTCAGGCGAGGCTGGAGGCTGGAGGCTGGAGACTTGTGCCTTGAGGCGAGGCGGGAGACGAGAGAGTTGAGGCGAGGCCGGAGACTGGCGGTTTGAAGCGAGGCTAGAGGCTGGAGACTTGAGTTGAGGCTGGAGGCTCGAGACTTGAGGTGAGGCTGGAGACTTGAGGCGAGGCTGGAGGCTGGAGGCTGGAGACTTCAGGCGAGGCTGGAGGCTGGAGTCTTGAGGCGAGGCTGGAGGCTGGAGGCGGGGCTGAGGCTGGAACTTCAGGCGAGGCTGGAGGCTGGAGGCTGGAGACTTGTGCCTTGAGGCGAGGCGGGAGACGAGAGAGTTGAGGCGAGGCCGGAGACTGGCGGTTTGAAGCGAGGCTAGAGGCTGGAGACTTGAGTTGAGGCTGGAGGCTCGAGACTTGAGGTGAGGCTGGAGACTTGAGGCGAGGCTGGAGGCTGGAGACTTGAGGCGAGGCTGGAGGTTTTGAGGCTGGAGACTTGAGGCGAGGCTGGAGGCTGGAGGCTGGACAATTGAGCCGAGGCTGGAAGCTCGAGGATGGAGACTTGAGACGTGGCCCGAGGCTGAAGACTAGAGGGGAGACTCGAGACTGCAGACTTGAGGCGAGGCTGGAGGCTGGAGACTTGAGACGAGGCTGGAAGCTAGAGGCTTGAGTCGAGGATCGAGTCTGGAGACATGAGGCGAGGCTCGAGGCTGGAGAATTGAGGCGAGGCTCGAGGCTGGACACTTGAGGCGATGCTAGATGCTGGATACTTGAGGCGAAGATCGAGGCTGGAGACTGGAGAATTGAGGCAAGGCTAGAGGCTAGAGGCTGGAGACTTGAGAATTGTGGTGAAGCTGGAGTCTGGAGGCTGGTGACTTGAGGCGAAGCTCGAGGCTGGAGACTTGAGGCGAGGCTAGAGGCTGGAAGTTTGAAACGAGACTAAAGGCTGGAGACTTGAGGCGAGGCTGCAGACTGGAGACTTGAGCCGAGGCTGGAGACTGGAGACTTGAGGCGAGGCTGGAGGCTGGAAGCTGGTGACTTCAGGCGAAGCTCGAGGCTGGAGACTTGTGGCGAGGCTAGAGGCTGGTGGTTTGAAGAGAGGCTAGAGGCTGGAAACTTGAGGTGAGGCTAGAGGCTGGAGAATTGAGTTGAAGCTGGAGTCTTGAGGCGAGGCTGCAAGCTGGAGACATAGGGCGAGGCTGGAGGCTGGAGGCTGGAAACTTGAGGCGAGGCTGGAGGTTTTGAGGCTGGAGGCTGGAAACTAGAGGCGAGGTTGGAGGTTTTGAGGCTTGAGACTTCAGGCGAGGCTAGAGGCTGGAGGCTTGAGGCGAGGCTGGAGGCTGGAGACTTGAGGAGAGGCTGGAGACTGGGAACATGAGGCGAGGCTGGAGGCTGGAGACATGAGGCGAGGCTGGAGGTTTTCAGGCTGGAGACTTGAAGGGAGGCTGGAAGCTGGAGGCTGGAGACTTCAGGCGAGGCTGGATGCTGGAGGCTGGAGACTTGAGACCTGAGACTTGAGACGAGGCCGGAGACTGGAGAGTTGAGGCGAGGCTGGAGGCTGGAGGCGGTGCTGAGGCTGGAGACTTCAGGCGAGGCTGGAGTCTGGAGGCTGGAGACTTCAGGCGAGGCTAGAGGCTGGAGACTTGAGGCGAGGCTGCAGGTTGGAGACCTGAGGCGAGGCTGGAGGCTGGAGGCGGGGCTGAGGCTGGAGACTTCAGGCGAGGCTGGAGGCTGGAGGCTGGAGACTTACGGCGACGTTGCAGGCTGGAGGCTGGAGACTTGTGCCTTGAGGCGAGGCGGGAGGCGAGAGAGTTGAGGCGAGGCCGGAGACTGGAGGTTTGAAGCGAGGCTAGAGACTGGAGACTTGAGGCGAGGCTGGAGGCTGGAGACTTGAGGCGAGGCTGGAGGCAGGAGGCTGGAAGCGGGGCCGGAGGCTGGAAGCTGGAGGCTTGAGGCTGGAGACATCAGGCGAGGCTGGAGGCTGCAGGCTGGAGGCTGGAGACTTGAGACTTGAGTCGAGGCCGGAGGCTGGAGAGTTGAGGCGAGGCTCGAGACTGGAGAATTGAGGCGAGGCTGGAGGCTGGAGGCTGGAGACTTGAGCCTTGAGGCGAGGCGGGAGACGAGAGAGTTGAGGCGAGGCCGGAGACTGGCGGTTTGAAGCGAGGCTAGAGGCTGGAGACTTGAGTTGAGGCTGGAGGCTCGAGACTTGAGGTGAGGCTGGAGACTTGAGGCGAGGCTGGAGGCTGGAGGCTGGAGACTTCAGGCGAGGCTGGAGGCTGGAGTCTTGAGGCGAGGCTGGAGGCTGGAGGCGGGGCTGAGGCTGGAACTTCAGGCGAGGCTGGAGGCTGGAGGCTGGAGACTTGTGCCTTGAGGCGAGGCGGGAGACGAGAGAGTTGAGGCGAGGCCGGAGACTGGCGGTTTGAAGCGAGGCTAGAGGCTGGAGACTTGAGTTGAGGCTGGAGGCTCGAGACTTGAGGTGAGGCTGGAGACTTGAGGCGAGGCTGGAGGCTGGAGACTTGAGGCGAGGCTGGAGGTTTTGAGGCTGGAGACTTGAGGCGAGGCTGGAGGCTGGAGGCTGGACAATTGAGCCGAGGCTGGAAGCTCGAGGATGGAGACTTGAGACGTGGCCCGAGGCTGAAGACTAGAGGGGAGACTCGAGACTGCAGACTTGAGGCGAGGCTGGAGGCTGGAGACTTGAGACGAGGCTGGAAGCTAGAGGCTTGAGTCGAGGATCGAGTCTGGAGACATGAGGCGAGGCTCGAGGCTGGAGAATTGAGGCGAGGCTCGAGGCTGGACACTTGAGGCGATGCTAGATGCTGGATACTTGAGGCGAAGATCGAGGCTGGAGACTGGAGAATTGAGGCAAGGCTAGAGGCTAGAGGCTGGAGACTTGAGAATTGTGGTGAAGCTGGAGTCTGGAGGCTGGTGACTTGAGGCGAAGCTCGAGGCTGGAGACTTGAGGCGAGGCTAGAGGCTGGAAGTTTGAAACGAGACTAAAGGCTGGAGACTTGAGGCGAGGCTGCAGACTGGAGACTTGAGCCGAGGCTGGAGACTGGAGACTTGAGGCGAGGCTGGAGGCTGGAAGCTGGTGACTTCAGGCGAAGCTCGAGGCTGGAGACTTGTGGCGAGGCTAGAGGCTGGTGGTTTGAAGAGAGGCTAGAGGCTGGAAACTTGAGGTGAGGCTAGAGGCTGGAGAATTGAGTTGAAGCTGGTGTCTTGAGGCGAGGCTGGAGGCTGGAGACATGAGGCGAGGCTGGAGACTGGAGAATTGAGGCGAGGCTGCAGACTGGAGACTTGAGGCGAGGCTGGAGGCAGGAGGCTGGAAGCGGGGCCGGAGGCTGGAAGCTGGAGGCTTGAGGCTGGAGACATCAGGCGAGGCTGGAGGCTGCAGGCTGGAGGCTGGAGACTTGAGACTTGAGTCGAGGCCGGAGGCTGGAGAGTTGAGGCGAGGCTGGAGACTGGAGACTTGAGGCGAGGCTGGAGGCTGGAGGCTGGAGACTTGAGACGAGGCTGTAGGCTGGAGGCTGGAGACATAAGGCGAGGCTGGAGGTTTTGAGGCTGGAGACTTGGGGCGAGGCTTGAGGCTGGAGACTTGAGGCGAGGCTGGAGGCTGGAGGCTGGAAACTTGAGCCGAGGCTGGAGGTTGGAGGCTGGAGACTTGAGGCGAGGCTGGATGCTGGAGGCTGGAGACTTGAGACCTGAGACTTGAGACGAGGCCGGAGATTGGAGAGTTGAGGTGAGGCTGGAGGCTGGAGGCGGTGCTGAGGCTGGAGACTTCAGGCGAGGCTGGAGTCTGGAGGCTGGAGACTTCAGGCGAGGCTAGAGGCTGGAGGCTTAAGGCGAGGCTGGAGGCTGGAGTCTTGAGGCGAGGCTGGAGGCTGGAGGCGGGGCTGAGGCTGCAGACTTCAGGCGAGGCTGGATGCTGGAGGCTGGAGACTTCAGGCGAGGCTGGAGGCTGGAGTCTTGAGGCGAGGCTGGAGGCTGGAGGCGGGGCTGAGGCTGGAACTTCAGGCGAGGCTGGAGGCTGGAGGCTGGAGACTTGTGCCTTGAGGCGAGGCGGGAGACGAGAGAGTTGAGGCGAGGCCGGAGACTGGCGGTTTGAAGCGAGGCTAGAGGCTGGAGACTTGAGTTGAGGCTGGAGGCTCGAGACTTGAGGTGAGGCTGGAGACTTGAGGCGAGGCTGGAGGCTGGAGACTTGAGGCGAGGCTGGAGGTTTTGAGGCTGGAGACTTGAGGCGAGGCTGGAGGCTGGAGGCTGGACAATTGAGCCGAGGCTGGAAGCTCGAGGATGGAGACTTGAGACGTGGCCCGAGGCTGAAGACTAGAGGGGAGACTCGAGACTGCAGACTTGAGGCGAGGCTGGAGGCTGGAGACTTGAGACGAGGCTGGAAGCTAGAGGCTTGAGTCGAGGATCGAGTCTGGAGACATGAGGCGAGGCTCGAGGCTGGAGAATTGAGGCGAGGCTCGAGGCTGGACACTTGAGGCGATGCTAGATGCTGGATACTTGAGGCGAAGATCGAGGCTGGAGACTGGAGAATTGAGGCAAGACTAGAGGCTAGAGGCTGGAGACTTGAGAATTGTGGTGAAGCTGGAGTCTGGAGGCTGGAGACTTGAGGCGAGGCTAGAGGCTGGAGGTTTGAAACGAGACTAAAGGCTGGAGACTTGAGGCGAGGCTGCAGACTGGAGACTTGAGCCGAGGCTGGAGACTGGAGACTTGAGGCGAGGCTGGAGGCTGGAAGCTGGTGACTTCAGGCGAAGCTCGAGGATGGAGACTTGTGGCGAGGCTAGAGGCTGGTGGTTTGAAGAGAGGCTAGAGGCTGGAAACTTGAGGTGAGGCTAGAGGCTGGAGACATAGGGCGAGGCTGGAGGCTGGAGGCTGGAAACTTGAGGCGAGGCTGGAGGTTTTGAGGCTGGAGGCTGGAGGCTGGAAACTAGAGGCGAGGTTGGAGGTTTTGAGGCTTGAGACTTCAGGCGAGGCTAGAGGCTGGAGGCTTGAGGCGAGGCTGGAGGCTGGAAACTTGAGGTGAGGCTAGAGGCTGGAGAATTGAGTTGAAGCTGGAGTCTTGAGGCGAGGCTGGAAGCTGGAGACATAGGGCGAGGCTTGAGGCTGGAGGCTGGAAACTTGAGGCGAGGCTGGAGGTTTTGAGGCTGGAGGCTGGAAACTAGAGGCGAGGTTGGAGGTTTTGAGGCTTGAGACTTCAGGCGAGGCTAGAGGCTGGAGGCTTGAGGCGAGGCTGGAGGCTGGAGTCTTGAGGCGAGGCTGGAGGCTGGAGGCGGGGCTGAGGCTGGAACTTCAGGCGAGGCTGGAGGCTGGAGGCTGGAGACTTGTGCCTTGAGGCGAGGCGGGAGACGAGAGAGTTGAGGCGAGGCCGGAGACTGGCGGTTTGAAGCGAGGCTAGAGGCTGGAGACTTGAGTTGAGGCTGGAGGCTCGAGACTTGAGGTGAGGCTGGAGACTTGAGGCGAGGCTGGAGGCTGGAGGCTGGAGACTTCAGGCGAGGCTGGAGGCTGGAGTCTTGAGGCGAGGCTGGAGGCTGGAGGCGGGGCTGAGGCTGGAACTTCAGGCGAGGCTGGGCTGGAGGCTGGAGACTTGTGCCTTGAGGCGAGGCGGGAGACGAGAGAGTTGAGGCGAGGCCGGAGACTGGCGGTTTGAAGCGAGGCTAGAGGCTGGAGACTTGAGTTGAGGCTGGAGGCTCGAGACTTGAGGTGAGGCTGGAGACTTGAGGCGAGGCTGGAGGCTGGAGACTTGAGGCGAGGCTGGAGGTTTTGAGGCTGGAGACTTGAGGCGAGGCTGGAGGCTGGAGGCTGGACAATTGAGCCGAGGCTGGAAGCTCGAGGATGGAGACTTGAGACGTGGCCCGAGGCTGAAGACTAGAGGGGAGACTCGAGACTGCAGACTTGAGGCGAGGCTGGAGGCTGGAGACTTGAGACGAGGCTGGAAGCTAGAGGCTTGAGTCGAGGATCGAGTCTGGAGACATGAGGCGAGGCTCGAGGCTGGAGAATTGAGGCGAGGCTCGAGGCTGGACACTTGAGGCGATGCTAGATGCTGGATACTTGAGGCGAAGATCGAGGCTGGAGACTGGAGAATTGAGGCAAGGCTAGAGGCTAGAGGCTGGAGACTTGAGAATTGTGGTGAAGCTGGAGTCTGGAGGCTGGTGACTTGAGGCGAAGCTCGAGGCTGGAGACTTGAGGCGAGGCTAGAGGCTGGAAGTTTGAAACGAGACTAAAGGCTGGAGACTTGAGGCGAGGCTGCAGACTGGAGACTTGAGCCGAGGCTGGAGACTGGAGACTTGAGGCGAGGCTGGAGGCTGGAAGCTGGTGACTTCAGGCGAAGCTCGAGGCTGGAGACTTGTGGCGAGGCTAGAGGCTGGTGGTTTGAAGAGAGGCTAGAGGCTGGAAACTTGAGGTGAGGCTAGAGGCTGGAGAATTGAGTTGAAGCTGGAGTCTTGAGGCGAGGCTGCAAGCTGGAGACATAGGGCGAGGCTGGAGGCTGGAGGCTGGAAACTTGAGGCGAGGCTGGAGGTTTTGAGGCTGGAGGCTGGAAACTAGAGGCGAGGTTGGAGGTTTTGAGGCTTGAGACTTCAGGCGAGGCTAGAGGCTGGAGGCTTGAGGCGAGGCTGGAGGCTGGAGACTTGAGGAGAGGCTGGAGACTGGGAACATGAGGCGAGGCTGGAGGCTGGAGACATGAGGCGAGGCTGGAGGTTTTCAGGCTGGAGACTTGAAGGGAGGCTGGAAGCTGGAGGCTGGAGACTTCAGGCGAGGCTGGATGCTGGAGGCTGGAGACTTGAGACCTGAGACTTGAGACGAGGCCGGAGACTGGAGAGTTGAGGCGAGGCTGGAGGCTGGAGGCGGTGCTGAGGCTGGAGACTTCAGGCGAGGCTGGAGTCTGGAGGCTGGAGACTTCAGGCGAGGCTAGAGGCTGGAGACTTGAGGCGAGGCTGCAGGTTGGAGACCTGAGGCGAGGCTGGAGGCTGGAGGCGGGGCTGAGGCTGGAGACTTCAGGCGAGGCTGGAGGCTGGAGGCTGGAGACTTACGGCGACGTTGCAGGCTGGAGGCTGGAGACTTGTGCCTTGAGGCGAGGCGGGAGGCGAGAGAGTTGAGGCGAGGCCGGAGACTGGAGGTTTGAAGCGAGGCTAGAGACTGGAGACTTGAGGCGAGGCTGGAGGCTGGAGACTTGAGGCGAGGCTGGAGGCAGGAGGCTGGAAGCGGGGCCGGAGGCTGGAAGCTGGAGGCTTGAGGCTGGAGACATCAGGCGAGGCTGGAGGCTGCAGGCTGGAGGCTGGAGACTTGAGACTTGAGTCGAGGCCGGAGGCTGGAGAGTTGAGGCGAGGCTCGAGACTGGAGAATTGAGGCGAGGCTGGAGGCTGGAGGCTGGAGACTTGAGGCGAGGCTGTAGGCTGGAGGCTGGAGACATGAGGCGAGGCTGGAGGTTTTGAGGCTGGAGACTTGGGGCGAGGCTTGAGGCTGGAGACTTGAGGCGAGGCTGGAGGATGGAGGCTGGAAACTTGAGCCGAGGCTGGAGGATGGAGGCTGGAGACTTGAGGCGGGGCTGGATGCTGGAGGCTGGAGACTTGAGACCTGAGACTTGAGACGAGGCCGGAGATTGGAGAGTTGAGGTGAGGCTGGAGGCTGGAGGCGGTGCTGAGGCTGGAGACTTCAGGCGAGGCTGGAGTCTGGAGGCTGGAGACTTCAGGCGAGGCTAGAGGCTGGAGGCTTAAGGCGAGGCTGGAGGCTGGAGTCTTGAGGCGAGGCTGGAGGCTGGAGGCGGGGCTGAGGCTGGAACTTCAGGCGAGGCTGGAGGCTGGAGGCTGGACAATTGAGCCGAGGCTGGAAGCTCGAGGATGGAGACTTGAGACGTGGCCCGAGGCTGAAGACTAGAGGGGAGACTCGAGACTGCAGACTTGAGGCGAGGCTGGAGGCTGGAGACTTGAGACGAGGCTGGAAGCTAGAGGCTTGAGTCGAGGATCGAGTCTGGAGACATGAGGCGAGGCTCGAGGCTGGAGAATTGAGGCGAAGCTCGAGGCTGGAGAATTGAGGCGAGGCTCGAGGCTGGACACTTGAGGCGATGCTAGATGCTGGATACTTGAGGCGAAGATCGAGGCTGGAGACTGGAGAATTGAGGCAAGGCTAGAGGCTAGAGGCTGGAGACTTGAGAATTGTGGTGAAGCTGGAGTCTGGAGGCTGGAGACTTGAGGCGAGGCTAGAGGCTGGAGGTTTGAAACGAGACTAAAGGCTGGAGACTTGAGGCGAGGCTGCAGACTGGAGACTTGAGCCGAGGCTGGAGACTGGAGACTTGAGGCGAGGCTGGAGGCTGGAAGCTGGTGACTTCAGGCGAAGCTCGAGGATGGAGACTTGTGGCGAGGCTAGAGGCTGGTGGTTTGAAGAGAGGCTAGAGGCTGGAAACTTGAGGTGAGGCTAGAGGCTGGAGAATTGAGTTGAAGCTGGAGTCTTGAGGCGAGGCTGCAAGCTGGAGACATAGGGCGAGGCTGGAGGCTGGAGGCTGGAAACATGAGGCGAGGCTGGAGGTTTTGAGGCTGGAGGCTGGAGGCTGGAAACTAGAGGCGAGGTTGGAGGTTTTGAGGCTTGAGACTTCAGGCGAGGCTAGAGGCTGGAGGCTTGAGGCGAGGCTGGAGGCTGTAGACTTGAGGAGAGGCTGGAGACTGGGAACATGAGGCGAGGCTGGAGGCTGGAGACATGAGGCGAGGCTGGAGGCTGGAGGCTGGAGACTTACGGCGACGTTGCAGGCTGGAGGCTGGAGACTTGTGCCTTGAGGCGAGGCGGGAGGCGAGAGAGTTGAGGCGAGGCCGGAGACTGGAGGTTTGAAGCGAGGCTAGAGACTGGAGACTTGAGGCGAGGCTGGAGGCTGGAGACTTGAGGCGAGGCTGGAGGTTTTGAGGCTTGAGTCGAGGATCGAGTCTGGAGACATGAGGCGAGGCTCGAGGCTGGAGAATTGAGGCGAGGCTCGAGGCTGGAAACTTGAGGCGATGCTAGATGCTGGATGCTTGGGGCGAGTATTGAGGCTGGAAAAAGGAGAATTGAGGCAAGGCTAGAGGCTGGAGACTTGAGAATTGAGGCGAAGCTGGAGTCTGGAGGCTGGTGACTTGAGGTGAAGCTCGAGGCTGGAGACTTGAGTTGAGGCTGGAGACTGGAGACTTGAGGCGAGGCTGTAGACTGGAGGCTGGAAACTTGAGGCGAAGCTGGAGGTTTTGAGGCTGGAGGCTTGAGGCGAGGCTGGAGGATGGAGGCTGGAAACTTGAGGGGAGGCTGGAGTTTTTGATGCTGGAGACTTGAGGCGAGGCTGGAGGCTGGAGGCTGGAAACTTGAGCCGTGGCTGGAGTCTGGAGGATGGAGAATTGAGACGAGTCTGGAGGCCGGAGGCTGGAAACTTGAGCCGAGGCTGGAGGCTGGAGGATGGAATCTTGAGGCGAGTCTTGAGGCTGGAGCCTGGAGACTTCAGGCGAGGCTGAAAGCTGGAAGCTGGAGACGAGGCGAGGCTGGATGATGGAAACTTGAGGCGACGCAGGAAGCTGGAGGCTTGAGTCGAGGATCGAGTCTGGAGACTTGAGGCGAGGCTGCAGACTGGAGACTTGAGGCGAGGCTGGAGGCTGGAGACTTGAGGCGAGGCTGGAGGCTGGAGACATGAGGCGAGGCTGAAGGTTTTGAGGCGGGAGAAATGAGGCGAGGCTGGAGGCTGGAGGCTGGAGACTTGAGGCGAAGCTGGAGGCTGGAGGCTGGAAACTTGAGGCGAGGCTGGTGGCTGGAGGCTGGAAACTTGAGGCGAGTCTGGAGGCTGGAGCAGGAGACTTCATGCGAGGCTGAAGGCTGGAAGCTGGAGACGAGGCGAGGCTGGATGATGGAAACATGAGGCGAGGCTGGAAGCTGGAGGCTTGAGTCGAGGATGGAGTCTGGAGACTTGAGGCGAGGTTGGAGGCAGGAGGCTGGAAGCGGGGCCGGAGCCTGGAAGCTGGAGGCTTGAGGCGAGGCTGGAGGCTAGAGGCTGGAGACATCAAGCGAGGCTGGAGGCTGGAGACCTCAGACTTTAGTCGAGGCCGGAGGCTGGAGGCTGGAGACTTGAGCCTTGAGGCGAGGCCGGAGGCTAGAGTTGAGGCGAAGCCGGAGACTGGAGACTTGAGGAGAGGCTGCAGACTGGAGACTTGAGGCGAGGCTGCAGACTGGAGACTTGAGGCGAGGCTGGAGGCTGGAGACTTGAGGCGAGGCTGGAGGCTGGAGGCTGGAGACATGAGGCGAGGCTGGAGGTTTTGAGGCTGGAGACTTGGGGCGAGGCTTGAGGCTGGAGGCTGGAAACTTGAGCCGAGGCTGGAGGCTGGAGGGTGGAGACTTGAGGCGAGGCTGGAGGCTGGAGGATGGAAACTTGAGCCAAGGCTGAAGGCTGGAGGTTGGAGACTTGAGTCGAGGCTGGTGGCCGGAATCTTGAGGCGAGTCTGGAGGCTAGAGGTGGAGACTTCAGGGGAGGCTGAAGGCTGGAGGCTTGAGTGTTCAGGCAAGGCTAGAGGCTGGAGGCTGGAGACATGAGAATTGAGGCGAGGCTGGAAGCTGGTGACTTGAGGCGAAGCTCGAGGCTGGAGACTTGAGGCGAGGCTAGAGGCTAGAGGTTTGAAGCGAGGCTAGAGGCTGGAGACTTGAGGTGAGGCTAGAGGCTGGAGAGTTGAGGTGAGGCTGGAGGCTGGAGGCGGTGCTGAGGCTGGAGACTTCAGGCGAGGCTGGATGCTGGAGGCTGGAGACTTCAGGGGAGGCTGGAGGCTGGAGTCTTGAGGCGAGGCTGGAGGCTGGAGGCGGGGCTGAGGCTGGAACTTCAGGCGAGGCTGGAGACTTGTGCCTTGAGGCGAGGCGGGAGACGAGAGAGTTGAGGCGAGGCCGGAGACTGGCGGTTTGAAGCGAGGCTAGAGGCTGGAGACTTGAGTTGAGGCTGGAGGCTCGAGACTTGAGGTGAGGCTGGAGACTTGAGGCGAGGCTGGAGGCTGGAGACTTGAGGCGAGGCTGGAGGTTTTGAGGCTGGAGACTTGAGGCGAGGCTGGAGGCTGGAGGCTGGACAATTGAGCCGAGGCTGGAAGCTCGAGGATGGAGACTTGAGACGTGGCCCGAGGCTGAAGACTAGAGGGGAGACTCGAGACTGCAGACTTGAGGCGAGGCTGGAGGCTGGAGACTTGAGGCGAGGCTGGATGATGGAGACTTGAGACGAGGCTGGAAGCTAGAGGCTTGAGTCGAGGATCGAGTCTGGAGACATGAGGCGAGGCTCGAGGCTGGAGAATTGAGGCGAGGCTCGAGGCTGGACACTTGAGGCGATGCTAGATGCTGGATACTTGAGGCGAAGCTCGAGGCTGGAGACTTGAGGCGAGGCTAGAGGCTGATTGTTTGAAGAGAGGCTAGAGGCTGGAAACTTGAGGTGAGGCTAGAGGCTGGAGAATTGAGTTGAGGCTGGAGTCTTGAGGCGAGACTGGAGGCTGGAGTCTGGAAACTTGAGGCGAGGCTGGAGGTTTTGAGGCTGGAGACTTGAGGGGAGGATGGAGGCTGGAGGCTGGAAACTTGAGGCGAGGCTGGACGTTTTGAGGCTGGAGGCTTGAGGCGAGGCTGGAGGCTGGAGACTTGAGGAGAGGCTGGAGACTGGAGAATTGAGGCGAGGCTGCAGACTGGAGACTTGAGGCGAGGCTGGAAGCTGTAAATGAGGTGAGGCTGGAGGCTGGGGACATGAGGCGAGGCTGGAGGCCGGAGACATGAGGCGAGGCTGGAGGTTTTGAGGCTGGAGACTTGAGGCGAGGCTGGAGGCTGGAGGCTGGAAACTTGAGCCGAGGCTGGAGGATGGAGGCTGGAGACTTGAGGCGAGGCTGGAGGCTGGAGGCGGTGCTGAGGCTGGAGACTTCAGGCGAGGCTGGAGTCTGGAGGCTGGAGACTTCAGGCGAGGCTAGAGGCTGGAGGCTTAAGGCGAGGCTGGAGGCTGGAGTCTTGAGGCGAGGCTGGAGGCTGGAGGCGTGGCTGAGGCTGGAGACTTCAGGCGAGGCTGGAGGCTGGAGTCTTGAGGCGAGGCTGGAGGCTGGAGGCGGGGCTGAGGCTGGAACTTCAGGCGAGGCTGGAGGCTGGAGGCTGGAGACTTGAGACTTGAGCCGAGGCCGGCGGCTGGAGAGTTGAGGCGAGGCTGGAGACTGGAGACTTGAGGCGAGGCTGGAGGCTGGAGACTTGAGCAGAGGCTGGAGACTGGAGACTTGAGGCGAGGCTGGAGGCTGGAAGCTGGTGACTTCAGGCGAAGCTCGAGGCTGGAGACTTGAGGCGAGGCTAGAGGCTGGAAACTTGAGGTGAGGCTAGAGGCTGGAGAATTGAGTTGAGGCTGGAGTCTTGAGGCGAGGCTGGAGGCTGGAGACATAGGGCGAGGCTGGAGGCTGGAGACTGGAAACTTGAGGCGAGGCTGGAGGTTGGAGACTTGAGGCGAGGCTGGAGGCTGGAGACATGAGGCGAGGCTGGAGGTTTTGAGGCTGGAGACTTGAAGCGAGGCTGGAGGCTGGAGGCTGGAAACTTGAACCGAGGCTGGAGGCTGGAGGATGGAGACTTGAGGCGAGGCTGGATGCTGGAGGTTGGAATCTTGAGGCGATTCTGGAGGCTGGAGGCTGGAGACTTCAGGCGAGGCTGAAGGCTGGAGGCTGGAGACTTGAGGCGAGGCTGGAGGCTGGAGGCTGGAGACTTGTGCCTTGAGGCGAGGCCAGATGTTAGAGAGTTGAGGCGAAGCCGGAGATTGAAGCGTTGAGGCGAGGCCGTAGACTGGAGACTTGAGGCGAGGCTGCAGACTGGAGACTTGAGCCGAGGCTGGAGACTGGAGACTTGAGGCGAGGCTGGAGGCTGGAAGCTGGTGACTTCAGGCGAAGCTCGAGGCTGGAGACTTGTGGCGAGGCTAGAGGCTGGTGGTTTGAAGAGAGGCTAGAGGCTGGAAACTTGAGGTGAGGCTAGAGGCTGGAGAATTGAGTTGAGGCTGGAGTCTTGAGGCGAGGCTGGAAGCTGGAGACATAGGGCGAGGCTTGAGGCTGGAGGCTGGAAACTTGAGGCGAGGCTGGAGGTTTTGAGGCTGGAGGCTGGAGGCTGGAAACTAGAGGTGAGGTTGGAGGTTTTGAGGCTTGAGACTTCAGGCGAGGCTAGAGGCTGGAGGCTTGAGGCGAGTCTGGAGGCTGGAGACGTGAGGAGAGGCTGGAGACTGGGAACATGAGGCGAGGCTGGAGGCTGGAGACATGAGGCGAGGCTGGAGGTTTTGAGGCTGGAGACTTGGGGCGAGGCTTGAGGCTGGAGACTTGAGGCGAGGCTGGAGGCTGGAGGCTGGAAACTTGAGCCGAGGCTGGAGGATGGAGGCTGGAGACTTGAGGCGAGGCTGGATGCTGGAGGCTGGAGACTTGAGACCTGAGACTTGAGACGAGGCCGGAGATTGGAGAGTTGAGGTGAGGCTGGAGGCTGGAGGCGGTGCTGAGGCTGGAGACTTCAGGCGAGGCTGGAATCTGGAGGCTGGAGACTTCAGGCGAGGCTAGAGGCTGGAGGCTTAAGGCGAGGCTGGAGGCTGGAGTCTTGAGGCGAGGCTGGAGGCTGGAGGCGGGGCTGAGGCTGGAGTCTTGAGGCGAGGCTGGAGGCTGGAGGCGGGGCTGAGGCTGGAACTTCAGGCGAGGCTGGAGGCTGGAGGCTGGAGACTTGTGCCTTGAGGCGAGGCGGGAGACGAGAGAGTTGAGGCGAGGCCGGAGACTGGCGGTTTGAAGCGAGGCTAGAGGCTGGAGACTTGAGTTGAGGCTGGAGGCTCGAGACTTGAGGTGAGGCTGGAGACTTGAGGCGAGGCTGGAGGCTGGAGACTTGAGACGAGGCTGGAAGCTAGAGGCTTGAGTCGAGGATCGAGTCTGGAGACATGAGGCGAGGCTCGAGGCTGGAGAATTGAGGCGAGGCTCGAGGCTGGAGAATTGAGGCGAGGCTCGAGGCTGGACACTTGAGGCGATGCTAGATGCTGGATACTTGAGGCGAAGATCGAGGCTGGAGACTGGAGAATTGAGGCAAGGCTAGAGGCTAGAGGCTGGAGACTTGAGAATTGTGGTGAAGCTGGAGTCTGGAGGCTGGAGACTTGAGGCGAGGCTAGAGGCTGGAGGTTTGAAACGAGACTAAAGGCTGGAGACTTGAGGCGAGGCTGCAGACTGGAGACTTGAGCCGAGGCTGGAGACTGGAGACTTGAGGCGAGGCTGGAGGCTGGAAGCTGGTGACTTCAGGCGAAGCTCGAGGATGGAGACTTGTGGCGAGGCTAGAGGCTGGTGGTTTGAAGAGAGGTTAGAGGCTGGAAACTTGAGGTGAGGCTAGAGGCTGGAGAATTGAGTTGAAGCTGGAGTCTTGAGGCGAGGCTGCAAGCTGGAGACATAGGGCGAGGCTGGAGGCTGGAGGCTGGAAACTTGAGGCGAGGCTGGAGGTTTTGAGGCTGGAGGCTGGAGGCTGGAAACTAGAGGCGAGGTTGGAGGTTTTGAGGCTTGAGACTTCAGGCGAGGCTAGAGGCTGGAGGCTTGAGGCGAGGCTGGAGGCTGGAGACTTGAGGAGAGGCTGGAGACTGGGAACATGAGGCGAGGCTGGAGGCTGGAGACATGAGGCGAGGCTGGAGGTTTTCAGGCTGGAGACTTGAAGGGAGGCTGGAAGCTGGAGGCTGGAGACTTCAGGCGAGGCTGGATGCTGGAGGCTGGAGACTTGAGACCTGAGACTTGAGACGAGGCCGGAGACTGGAGAGTTGAGGCGAGGCTGGAGGCTGGAGGCGGGGCTGAGGCTGGAACTTCAGGCGAGGCTGGAGGCTGGAGGCTGGAGACTTGTGCCTTGAGGCGAGGCGGGAGACGAGAGAGTTGAGGCGAGGCCGGAGACTGGCGGTTTGAAGCGAGGCTAGAGGCTGGAGACTTGAGTTGAGGCTGGAGGCTCGAGACTTGAGGTGAGGCTGGAGACTTGAGGCGAGGCTGGAGGCTGGAGACTTGAGGCGAGGCTGGAGGTTTTGAGGCTGGAGACTTGAGGCGAGGCTGGAGGCTGGAGGCTGGACAATTGAGCCGAGGCTGGAAGCTCGAGGATGGAGACTTGAGACGTGGCCCGAGGCTGAAGACTAGAGGGGAGACTCGAGACTGCAGACTTGAGGCGAGGCTGGAGGCTGGAGACTTGAGGCGAGGCTGGATGATGGAGACTTGAGACGAGGCTGGAAGCTAGAGGCTTGAGTCGAGGATCGAGTCTGGAGACATGAGGCGAGGCTCGAGGCTGGAGAATTGAGGCGAGGCTCGAGGCTGGACACTTGAGGCGATGCTAGATGCTGGATACTTGAGGCGAAGCTCGAGGCTGGAGACTTGAGGCGAGGCTAGAGGCTGATTGTTTGAAGAGAGGCTAGAGGCTGGAAACTTGAGGTGAGGCTAGAGGCTGGAGAATTGAGTTGAGGCTGGAGTCTTGAGGCGAGACTGGAGGCTGGAGTCTGGAAACTTGAGGCGAGGCTGGAGGTTTTGAGGCTGGAGACTTGAGGGGAGGATGGAGGCTGGAGGCTGGAAACTTGAGGCGAGGCTGGACGTTTTGAGGCTGGAGGCTTGAGGCGAGGCTGGAGGCTGGAGAATTGAGGCGAGGCTGCAGACTGGAGACTTGAGGCGAGGCTGGAAGCTGTAACTTGAGGTGAGGCTGGAGGCTGGGGACATGAGGCGAGGCTGGAGGCCGGAGACATGAGGCGAGGCTGGAGGTTTTGAGGCTGGAGACTTGAGGCGAGGCTGGAGGCTGGAGGCTGGAAACTTGAGCCGAGGCTGGAGGATGGAGGCTGGAGACTTGAGGCGAGGCTGGATGCTGGAGGCTGGAGACTTGAGACCTGAGACTTGAGACGAGGCCGGAGACTGGAGAGTTGAGGTGAGGCTGGAGGCTGGAGGCGGTGCTGAGGCTGGAGACTTCAGGCGAGGCTGGAGTCTGGAGGCTGGAGACTTCAGGCGAGGCTAGAGGCTGGAGGCTTAAGGCGAGGCTGGAGGCTGGAGTCTTGAGGCGAGGCTGGAGGCTGGAGGCGTGGCTGAGGCTGGAGACTTCAGGCGAGGCTGGATGCTGGAGGCTGGAGACTTCAGGCGAGGCTGGAGGCTGGAGTCTTGAGGCGAGGCTGGAGGCTGGAGGCGGGGCTGAGGCTGGAACTTCAGGCGAGGCTGGAGGCTGGAGGCTGGAGAGTTGAGGCGAGGCTGGAGACTGGAGACTTGAGGCGAGGCTGGAGGCTGGAGGCTGGAGACTTCAGGCGAGGCTGAAGGCTGGAAGCTGGAACGAGGCGAGGCTGGATGATGGAAACTTGAGGCGAGGCTGGAAGCTGGAGGCTTGAGTCGAAGATCGAATCTGGAGACTTGAGGCGAGGCTGGAGGTAGGAGGCTGGAAATTTGAGGTGAGGCTGGAGGCTGGAAGCGGGGCCGGAGGCTGGAGGCTGGAGATATCAGGTGAGGCTGGAGGCTGGAAGCTGGAGTCTGGAGACTTGAGACTTGAGGCGAGGATGGAGGTTGGAGATCTGAGGCGAGGCTCGAGGTGGAGACTTGAGACTTGAGGCGAGGTTGGACTCTGGAGACGAGACTGGAAGCTGGAGGCTTGAGGCGAGGTTAGAGGCTGGAGACGAGTCGAGGCAAGAGGCTGAAGGCTGGAGATTTGAGGTGAGGCTGGAGGCTGGAGACTTGAGACTAGAGACGAGGCTGGAGGCTGGAGACTAGGATGGAGGATGGAGACTTGAGGTGAGGCGAGAGGCTGGAAACCTGAGGTGAGGCTAGAGGCTGGAGACCTGAGGCGTGGTTTGATGTTGGAGACTTGATGCGTGGCTCGAGGCTGGTGACTTGATGCGAGGCTGGAGGCTCGAGACTTGAGGCGAGGCTGGAGGCTGGAGGCTTGTGGCGAGGCTGGAGGCTGGAGACTTGAGGCGAGGCTGGAGGCTGGAGGCGGGGCTGAGGCTGGAGACTTAAGACGAGGCTGGAGGCTGGAGGCTGGAGACTTGCGGCGACGCTGCAGGCTGGAGACTGGAGACTTGAGGCGAGGCAGGAGACTGGTGACTTGAGGCGAGGCTGGAGGTTTTGAGGCTGGAGACGAGGCGAGGCTGGAGGCTGGAGGCTGGAATCTTGAGGTGAGGCTGGAGGTTTTGAGGCTGGAGACTTGAGGCGAGGCTGGAGGCTGGAGGATGGAGACTTGAGGCGAGGCTGGAGGCTGGAGGCTGGAGAATTGAGGCGAGACTGGAGGCTGGAGGCGGGGCTGAGGCTGGAGACTTCAGGCGAGGCTGGAGGATGGAGACTTGCGGCGACGCTGCAGGCTGGAGGCTGGAGGCTTGAGGCGAGGCTAGAAGCTGGTGGTTTGAAGCGAGGCTAGAGGCTGGAAACTTGAGGTGAGGCTAGAGGCTGGAGAATTGAGTTGAGGCTGGAGTCTTGAGGTGAGGCTGGAGGCTGGAGACATGAGGCGAGGCTGGAGACTTGAGGCGAGGCTGGAGGCTGGAGGCGGGAGGCTGGAATCTTGAGGCGACTCTGGAGGTTGCAGGCTAGAGACTTGAGGCGAGGCTGGAAGCTGGAGGCTGGAGACTTGAGGCGAGTCTGGAGGCTGGAGGCGAGGCTGAGGCTGGAGACTTCAGGCGAGGCTGGAGGCTGGAGACTTGAGGCGAGGCTGGAGGCTGGAGGCTGTAGACTTGCGGCGACGTGGCAGGCTGGAGGCTGGAGACTTGTGCCTTGAGGAGAGGCCGGAGGTTAGAGAGTTAAGGCGGAGCCGGAGACTGAAGAGTTGAGGCGAGGCTGCAGACTGGAGACTTGAGCCGAGGCTGGAGACTGGAGACTTGAGGCGAGGCTGGAGGCTGGAGGCTGGAGACTTGAGGCGAGGCTAGAGGCTGGTGGTTTGAAGCGAGGCTAGAGGCTGGAGTCTTGAGGTGAGGCTGGAGGCTGGAGACATGAGGCGAGGCTGGAGGCTAGAGACATGAGGCGTGGCTGAAGGCTGGAGGCTGGAAACTTGAGCCGAGGCTGGAGGCTGGAGGATGGAGACTTGAGGCGAGGCTAGAGGCTGGAGGCTGGAATCTTGAGGAGATTCTGGAGGCTGGAGGCTGGAGACATGAGGCGTGGCTGGAGGCTGGAGACATGAGGCGAGGCTGGAGGATTTGAGGCTGGAGACTTGAGGCGAGGCTGGAGGCTGGAGGCTGGAAACTTGAGCCGAGGCTGGAGGCTGGAGGATGGAGACTTGAGGCGAGGCTGGAGGCTGGAGGCGGGGCTGAGGCTAGAGACTTCAGGCGAGGTTGGAGGCTGGAGTCTGGAAACTTGCGGCGACGCTGCAGGCTGGAGGCTGGAGACTTGTGCCTTGAGGCGAGGCCAGAGGTTAGAGAGTTGAGACGAGGCCGGAGATTGAAGCGTTGAGGCGAGGCCGGAGACAGGAGACTTGAGCCCAGGCTGGAGACTGGAGACTTGCGGCGAGGCTGGAGGCTGGAAGCTGGTGACTTCAGGTGAAGCTCGAGGCTGGAGACTTGAGGCGAGGCTAGAGGCTGGTGGTTTGAAGAGAGGCTAGAGGCTGGAAACTTGAGGTGAGGCTAGAGGCTGGAGAATTGAGTTGAGGATGGAGTCTTGAGGCGAGACTGGAGGCTGGAGACATGAGGCGAGGCTGGAGGCTGGAGGCTGGAAACTTGAGGCGAGGCTGGACATTTTGAGGCTTGAGACTTCAGGAGAGGCTAGAGACTGGAGGCTGCAGACTTCAGGCGAGGCTAGAGGCTGGAGGCTTGAGGCGAGGCTGGAAGCTGTAACTTGAGGTGAGGCTGGAGGCTGGGGACATGAGGCGAGGCTGGAGGCTGGAGACTTGAGGCGAGGCTGGAGGTTGGAGGCTGGAAAATTGAGCCGAGGCTGGAGGATGGAGGCTGGAGACTTGAGACCTGAGACTTGAGACGCGGCCGGAGACTGGAGAGTTGAGGCGAGGCTGGAGGCTGGAGGCGGTGCTGAGGCTGGAGACTTCAGGCGAGGCTGGAGTCTGGAGGCTGGAGACTTCAGTCGAGGCTAGAGGCTGGAGGCTTGAGGCGAGGCTGGAGGCTGGAGACTTGAGGCGAGGCCGGAGGCTGCAGGCGTGGCTGAGGCTGGAACTTCAGGCGAGGCTGGAGGCTGGAGGCTGGAGACTTGTGCCTTGAGGCGAGGCGGGAGGCGAGAGAGCTGAGGCGAGGCTGGAGACTGGCGGTTTGAAACGAGGCTAGAGGCTGGAGACTTGAGGTGAGGCTAGAGGCTGGAGACTTGAATTGAGGCTGGAGACTTGAGGCGAGTCTGGAGGCTGGAGACGAGGCGAGGCTGGAGGTTTTGAGGCTGGAGACTTGAGGCGAGGCTGGAGGCTGGAGGCTGGAGACTTGTGCCTTGAGGCGAGGCCAGAGGTTAGAGAGTTGAGGCGAGGCCGGAGATTGAAGCGTTGAGGCGAGGCCGGAGACTGGAGACTTGAGGCGAGGCTGCAGACTGGAGACTTGAGGCGAGGCTGGAGACTGGAGACTTGAGGCGAGGCTGGAGGCTGGAAGCTGGTGACTTCAGGCGAAGCTCGAGGCTGGAGACTTGAGGTGAGGCTAGAGGCTGGTGGTTTGAAGAGAGGCTAGAGGCTGGAAACTTGAGGTGAGGCTAGAGGCTGGAGAATTGAGTTGAGGCTGGAGTCTTGAGGCGAGGCTGGAGGCTGGAGACATGAGGCGAGGCTGGTGGCTGGAGACATGGGGCGAGGCTGGTGGCTGGAGGCTGGAAACTTGAGCCGAGGCTGGAGGCTGGAGATTTGAGGCGAGGCTGGAGGCTGGAGGCTGGAATCTTGAGGCGAGTCTTGAGGTTGCAGGCTAGAGACTTCAGGCGAGGCTGAAGGCTGGAAGCAGGAGACGAGGCGAGGCTGGATGATGGAAATTTGAGGCGAGGCTGGAAGCTGGATGCTTGAGACGAGGATGGATTCTGGAGACTTGAGGCGAGGCTGGAAGCGGGAGGCTTGAGTCGAGGATGGAGTCTGGAGACTTGAGGCGAGGCTGTAGGCTGGAGGCTGGAAATTTGAGGCGAGGCTGGAGGCTGGAGACTTGAGGCGAGGCCGGAGACTGGAGATTTGAGGAGAGGCTTGAGACTGGAGACTTGAGGCGAGGCTGCAGGCTGGAGACTTGAGACGAGTGTGGAGGCTGGAGACATGAGGCGAGGCTGGAGGTTTTGAGGCTGGAGACTTGAGGCGAGGCTGGAGGCTGGAGGCTGGAGACTTGAGAGGAGGGTGGAGGCTGGAGACTTGAGGCGAGGCTGGAGGCTGGAGACATGAGGCGAGGCTGCAGGCTGGAGACTTGAGACGAGGGTGGAGGCTGGAGACTTGAGGCGAGGCTGGAGTCTGGAGATATGAGGCGAGGCTGGAGGCTGGAGATATGAGGCGAGGCTGGAGGTTTTGAGGCTGGAGACTTGAGGCGAGGCTGGAGGCTGGAGGCTGGAAACTTGAACTGAGGCTGGAGGCTGGAGGATGGAGACTTGAGGCGAGTCTGGAGGCTGGAGGCGAGGCTGAGGCTGGAGACTTCAGGCGAGGCTGGAGGCTGGAGGCTTGAGGCGAGGCTGGCTGCTGGAGGCTGTAGACTTTCGGCGACGTGGCAGGCTGGAGGCTGGAGACTTGTGTCTTGAGGAGAGGCCGGAGGTTAGAGAGTTAAGGCGGGGCCGGAGACTGAAGAGTTGAGGCGAGGCTGCAGACTGGAGACTTGAGTCGAGGCTGGAGACTGGAGACTTGAGGCGAGGCTGGAGGCTGGAGGCTGGAGACTTGAGGCGAGGCTAGAGGCTGGTGGTTTGAAGCGAGGCTAGAGGCTGGAAACTTGAGGTGAGGCTAGAGGCTGGAGAATTGAGTTGAGGCTGGAGTCTTGAGGTGAGGCTGGAGGCTGGAGACATGAGGCGAGGCTGGAGGCTGGAGACATGAGGCGAGGCTGGAGACTGGAGACTTGAGGCGAGGCTGGAGGCTGGAAGCTGGTGACTTCAGGCGAAGCTCGAGGCTGGAGACTTGAGGTGAGGCTAGAGGCTGGTGGTTTGAAGAGAGGCTAGAGGCTGGAAACTTGAGGTGAGGCTAGAGGCTGGAGAATTGAGTTGAGGCTGGAGTCTTGAGGCGAGGCTGGAGGCTGGAGACATGAGGCGAGGCTGGTGGCTGGAGACATGGGGCGAGGCTGGTGGCTGGAGGCTGGAAACTTGAGCCGAGGCTGGAGGCTGGAGATTTGAGGCGAGGCTGGAGGCTGGAGGCTGGAATCTTGAGGCGAGTCTTGAGGTTGCAGGCTAGAGACTTCAGGCGAGGCTGAAGGCTGGAAGCAGGAGACGAGGCGAGGCTGGATGATGGAAATTTGAGGCGAGGCTGGAAGCTGGATGCTTGAGACGAGGATGGATTCTGGAGACTTGAGGCGAGGCTGGAAGCGGGAGGCTTGAGTCGAGGATGGAGTCTGGAGACTTGAGGCGAGGCTGTAGGCTGGAGGCTGGAAATTTGAGGCGAGGCTGGAGGCTGGAGACTTGAGGCGAGGCCGGAGACTGGAGATTTGAGGAGAGGCTTGAGACTGGAGACTTGAGGCGAGGCTGCAGGCTGGAGACTTGAGACGAGTGTGGAGGCTGGAGACATGAGGCGAGGCTGGAGGTTTTGAGGCTGGAGACTTGAGGCGAGGCTGGAGGCTGGAGGCTGGAGACTTGAGAGGAGGGTGGAGGCTGGAGACTTGAGGCGAGGCTGGAGGCTGGAGACATGAGGCGAGGCTGCAGGCTGGAGACTTGAGACGAGGGTGGAGGCTGGAGACTTGAGGCGAGGCTGGAGTCTGGAGACATGAGGCGAGGCTGGAGGCTGGAGATATGAGGCGAGGCTGGAGGTTTTGAGGCTGGAGACTTGAGGCGAGGCTGGAGGCTGGAGGCTGGAAACTTGAACTGAGGCTGGAGGCTGGAGGATGGAGACTTGAGGCGAGTCTGGAGGCTGGAGGCGAGGCTGAGGCTGGAGACTTCAGGCGAGGCTGGAGGCTGGAGGCTTGAGGCGAGGCTGGCTGCTGGAGGCTGTAGACTTTCGGCGACGTGGCAGGCTGGAGGCTGGAGACTTGTGTCTTGAGGAGAGGCCGGAGGTTAGAGAGTTAAGGCGGGGCCGGAGACTGAAGAGTTGAGGCGAGGCTGCAGACTGGAGACTTGAGCCGAGGCTGGAGACTGGAGACTTGAGGCGAGGCTGGAGGCTGGAGGCTGGAGACTTGAGGCGAGGCTAGAGGCTGGTGGTTTGAAGCGAGGCTAGAGGCTGGAAACTTGAGGTGAGGCTAGAGGCTGGAGAATTGAGTTGAGGCTGGAGTCTTGAGGTGAGGCTGGAGGCTGGAGACATGAGGCGAGGCTGGAGGCTGGAGACATGAGGCGAGGCTGCAGGCTGGAGACTTGAGACGAGTGTGGAGGCTGGAGACATGAGGCGAGGCTGGAGGTTTTGAGGCTGGAGACTTGAGGCGAGGCTGGAGGCTGGAGGCTGGAGACTTGAGAGGAGGGTGGAGGCTGGAGACTTGAGGCGAGGCTGGAGGCTGGAGACATGAGGCGAGGCTGCAGGCTGGAGACTTGAGACGAGGGTGGAGGCTGGAGACTTGAGGCGAGGCTGGAGTCTGGAGACATGAGGCGAGGCTGGAGGCTGGAGATATGAGGCGAGGCTGGAGGTTTTGAGGCTGGAGACTTGAGGCGAGGCTGGAGGCTGGAGGCTGGAAACTTGAGCTGAGGCTGGAGGCTAGAGGATGGAGACTTGAGGCGAGGCTGGAAGCTGGAGGCTGGAGACTTGAGGCGAGTCTGGAGGCTGGAGGCGAGGCTGAGGCTGGAGACTTCAGGCGAGGCTGGAGGCTGGAGGCTTGAGGCGAGGCTGGCTGCTGGAGGCTGTAGACTTGCGGCGACGTGGCAGGCTGGAGGCTGGAGACGTGTCTTGAGGAGAGGCCGGAGGTTAGAGAGTTAAGGCGGGGCCGGAGACTGAAGAGTTGAGGCGAGGCTGCAGACTGGAGACTTGAGCCGAGGCTGGAGACTGGAGACTTGAGGCGAGGCTGGAGGCTGGAGGCTGGAGACTTGAGGCGAGGCTAGAGGCTGGTGGTTTGAAGCGAGGCTAGAGGCTGGAAACTTGAGGTGAGGCTAGAGGCTGGAGAATTGAGTTGAGGCTGGAGTCTTGAGGTGAGGCTGGAGGCTGGAGACATGAGGCGAGGCTGGAGGCTAGAGACATGAGGCGTGGCTGGAGGCTGGAGGCTGGAAACTTGAGCCGAGGCTGGAGGCTGGAGGATGGAGACTTGAGGCGAGGCTAGAGGCTGGAGGCTGGAATCTTGAGGCGATTCTGGAGGCTGGAGGCTGGAGACATGAGGCGAGACTGGAGGCTGGAGACATGAGGCGAGGCTGGAGGTTTTGAGGCTGGAGGCTTGAGACGAGGCTGGAGGCTGGAGGCTGGAAACTTGAGCCGAGGCTGGAGGCTGGAGGATGGAGACTTGAGGCGAGGCTGGAGGCTGGAGGCTGGAGACTTGAGGCGAGGCTGGAGGCTGGAGGTTGGAATCTTGAGGCGATTCTGGAGGCTGGAGGCTGGAGACTTCAGGCGAGGCTGAAGGCTGGAGGCTGGAGACTTGAGGTGAGGCTGGAGGCTGGAGGCGGGGCTGAGGCTAGAGACTTCAGGCGAGGGTGGAGGCTGGAGTCTGGAGACTTGCGGCGACGCTACAGGCTGGAGGCTGGAGACTTGTGCCTTGAGGCGAGGCCAGAGGTTAGAGAGTTGAGACGAGACCGGAGATTGAAGCGTTGAGGCGAGGCCGGAGACTGGAGACTTGAGCCCAGGCTGGAGACTGGAGACTTGCGGCGAGGCTGGAGGCTGGAAGCTGGTGACTTCAGGCGAAGCTCGAGGCTGGAGACTTGAGGCGAGGCTAGAGGCTGGTGGTTTGAAGAGAGGCTAGAGGCTGGAAACTTGAGGTGAGGCTAGAGGCTGGAGAATTGAATTGAGGATGGAGTCTTGAGGCGAGACTGGAGGCTGGAGGCTGGAGACTTCTGGCGAGGCTGAAGGCTGGAAGCTGGAGACGAAGCGAGGCTGGATGATGGAAACTTGAGGCGAGGCTGGAAGCTGGAGGCTTGAGTCGAGGATCGAGTCTGGAGACTTGAGACAAGGCTGGAGGCTGGAGGCTGAAGACATCAGGCGAGGCTGGAGGCTGGAGACTTGAGACTTGAGGCGAGGCCGGAGGCTGGAGAGTTGAATCGAGGCTGGAGACTGGAGACTTAAGGCAAGGCTGGAGGCTGGAGGCTGTAGACTAGAGCCTTGAGGCAAGGCCGGAGGCTAGAGAGTTGAGGCGAGACGGAGACTGGAGAATTGAGGCAAGGCTGGAGGCTGGAGACTTGAGGCGAGGCTGGAAGCTGGAGGCTGGAGACATGAGGCGAGGCTGGAGGTTTTGAGGCTGTATACTTGAGGCGAGGCTGGAGGCTGGAGGCTGGAGACTTGAGGCGAGGCTGGAGGCTGGAGGCTGGAGGATGGAGAATTGAGGCGAGGCTGGAGGCTGGAGGCTGGAATCTTGAGGCGAGTCTGGAGGCTGGAGGCTGGAGACTTCAGGCGAGGCTGCAGGCTGGAAGCTGGAGACGAAGCGAGGCTGGATGATGGAAACTTGAGGCGAGGCTGGAAGCTGGAGGCTTGGGTCGAGGATCGAGTCTGGAGACTTGAGGCGAGGCTGGGGGCTGGAGACTGGAAACTTGAGGCGAGGCTGGAGGCTGGAAGCGGGTCCGGAGGCTGGAAGCTGGAGGCTTGAGGCGAGGCCGGGGCTGGAGAGTTGAGGCGAGGCTGGAGACTGGAGACTTGAGGCGAGGCTGGAGGCTGGAGGCTGGATTCTTGATCCTTGAGGCGAGGCCGGAGACTGGAGACTTGAGGAGAGGCTGGAGACTGGAGACTTGAGGCGAAGCTGCAGACTGGAGACTTGAGGCGAGGCTGGAGGCTGGTGACTTGAGGCGAGGCTCGAGGCTGGAGAATTGAGGCGAGGCAGGAGGCTGGAAATTTGAGGCGAGGCTGGAGGCTGGAAGCGGGGCTGGAGGCTGGAAGCCGGAGACTTGAGGCGAGGCTGGAGGCTGGAGGCTGAAGACATCAGGCGAGGCTGGAGGCTGGAGACTTGAGACTTGAGGCGAGGCCGGAGGCTGGAGAGTTGAGGCGAGACGGAGTCTGGAGACTTGAAGAGAGGCTGGAGACTGGAGACTTGAAGCGAGGCTGGAGGCTGGAGGCTGGAGACATGAGGCGAGGCTGGAGGTTTTGAGGCTGGATACTTGAGGAGAGGCTGGAGGCTGGAGAGTTGAGGCGAGGCTGGAGGCTGGAGACTTGAGGCGAGGCTGGAGGCTGGAGATTTGAGGCGAGGCTGGAGGCTGGAGACTTGAGTCGAGACCGAAGGCTGGAGGCTTGAGTCGAGGCTCGATGCTGGAGACTTGAAGCGAGGCTCGAGGCTGGAGACGAGGCGAGGCTCAAGGCTGGAGACTGGAGAACTGAGGCGAGGCTGGAGGATGGAGTCTGGAGACTTGGGACTTGAGGCGAGGCTGGAGGCTGGAGGCTTGAGATTTGATGCGAGGCTTGAGACTTGAGGCGAGGCTGGAGGCTGGAGAGGAGGCTGGGTGCTGGAGACGAGGCTGGTGGCTGGAGGCTGGAGGATGGAGACTTTAGGCGAGACGAGGTTGGAGGCTGGAGGCAGGAGAAGTGAGGCGAAGCGATGCTGGAGGCTGGAGGCAGGAGACTGGTGGCGAGACTCGAGGCTGGAGACTTGAGTCGAGACTCGAGGCTGGATACTTGAGGCGAGGCTTGAGGCTGGAGACTTGAGGCGAGGGTCGAGGCTGGAGACTGGAGATTTGAGGCGAGGCTGGAGGCTGGAGGCTGGAGACTTGAGGCCAGGCTGGAGGCTGGAAGCTAGAGACTTGAGGCCAGGATGGAGGCTGGAGGCTGGAGACTTAAAGCGAGGCTGGAAGCTGGAGAATTGAGGCCAGGCTGGAGGCTGGAGTTTGGACAAGAGGCGAGGCTGCAGTCTGGAGGCTGGAGACTTGAGGTTAGGCTGGAGTGTGGAGGCTGGAGGCTTTAGACTTGAGGCCAGGCTTGAGGCTGGAGGCTGGAGACTTGAGGCGAGGCTGGAGGCTGGAGGCTGGAGGATGGAGAATTGAGGCGAGGCTGGAGGCTGGAGCCTGGAAACTTGAGCCGAGGCTGGAGACTGGAGGCTGGAGACCTGAGGCGAGGCTGGAGGCTGGAGGCTGGAATCTTGAGGCGAATCTGGAGGCTGGAGGCTGGAGACTTCTGGCGAGGCTGAAGGCTGGAAGCTGGAGACGAAGCGAGGCTGGATGATGGAAACTTGAGGGGAGGCTGGAAGCTGGAGGCTTGAGTCGAGGATCGAGTCTGGAGACTTGAGACGAGGCTGGAGGCTGGAGGCTGAAGACATCAGGCGAGGCTGGAGGCTGGAGACTTGAGACTTGAGGCGAGGCCGGAGGCTGGAGAGTTGAGGCGAGGCTGGAGACTGGAGACTTAAGGCAAGGCTGGAGGCTGGAGGCTGTAGACTTGAGCCTTGAGGCAAGGCCGGAGGCTAGAGAGTTGAGGCGAGACGGAGACTGGAGAATTGAGGCAAGGCTGGAGGCTGGAGACTTGAGGCGAGGCTGGAAGCTGGAGGCTGGAGACATGAGGCGAGGCTGGAGGTTTTGAGGCTGGATACTTGAGGCGAGGCTGGAGGCTGGAGGCTGGAGACTTGAGGCGAGGCTGGAGGCTGGAGACTTGAGGTGAGGCTGGAGGCTAGAGAGTTGAGGCGAGGCTGGAGGCTGGAGACTTGAGGCGAGGATCGAGGTTGGAGACTTGAGGCGAGGCTCGAGGCTGGAGACTTGAGGCGAGGCTTGAGGCTGGAGACTTGAGACGAGGCTCGAGGGTGCAGACTTGAGGCGAGGCTGGAGGCTGGAGTCTTGAGGCGAGACGAGGCTGGACGATGGAGACTTGAGTCGAGGCTGAAGGCTGGAGGCTTGAGTCGAGGCTCGATGCTGGAGACTTGAAGCGAGGCTCGAGGCTGGAGACGAGGCGAGGCTCGAGGCTGGAGACTGGAGAACTGAAGCGAGGCTGTAGGCTGGAGTCTGGAGACTTGGGACTTGAGGCGAGGCTGGAGGCTGGAGGCTTGAGATTTGATGCGAGGCTTGAGACTTGAGGCGAGGCTGGAGGCTGGAGAGGAGGCTAGATGCTGGAGACGAGGCTGGTGGCTGGAGGCTGGAGGATGGAGACTTTAGGCGAGACGAGGTTGGAGGCTGGAGGCAGGAGAAGTGAGGCAAAGCGATGCTGGAGGCTGGAGGCAGGAGTCTGGTGGCGAGACTCGAGGCTGGAGACTTGAGTCGAGACTCGAGGCTGGATACTTGAGGCGAGGCTTGAGGCTGGATACTTGAGGCGAGGGTCGAGGCTGGAGACTGGAGATTTGAGGCGAGGCTGGAGGCTGGAGACTTGAGGCCAGGCTGGAGGCTGGAGGCTAGAGACTTGAGGCCAGGATGGAGGCTGGAGGCTGGAGACTTAAAGCGAGGCTGGAGGCTGGAGAATTGAGGCCAGGCTGGAGGCTGGAGGTTGGACAAGAGGTGAGGCTGGAGTCTGGAGGCTGGAGGCTGGAGACTTGAGGCTAGGCTGGAGGGTGGAGGCTGGAGACTTGAGGCCAGGCTTGAGGCTGGAGGCCGGAGACTTGAGGCGAGGCTGGAGCTGGAGGCTGGAGGATGGAGAATTGAGGCGATGCTGGAGGCTGGAGGCTGGAAACTTGAGCCGAGGCTGGAGACTTGAGGCGGGGCTGGAGGCTGGAGGCTGGAATCTTGAGGCGAGTCTGGAGGCTGGAGGCTGGAGACTTCAGGCGAGGCTGCAGGCTGGAAGCTGGAGACGAAGCGAGGCTGGATGATGGAAACTTGAGGCGAGGCTGGAAGCTGGAGGCTTGGGTCGAGGATCGAGTCTGGAGACTTGAGGCGAGGCTGGAGGCTGGAGACTGGAAACTTGAGGCGAGGCTGGAGGCTGGAAGCGGGTCCGGAGGCTGGAAGCTGGAGGCTTGAGGCGAGGCTGGAGGCTGGAGGCTGGAAACATCAGGCGAGGCTGGAGGCTGGAGACTTGAGTTGAGGCTGGAGTCTTGAGGCGAGGCCGGAGGCTGGAGAGTTGAGGCGAGGCTGGAGACTGGAGACTTGAGGAGAGGCTGGAGACTGGAGACTTGAGGCGAAGCTGCAGATTGGAGACTTGAGGCGAGGCTGGAGGCTGGTGACTTGAGGCGAGGCTGGAGGCTGGAGACATGAGGCGAGGCTGGAGGTTTTGAGGCTGGAGCCTTGAGGCTAGGCTGGAGGCTGGAGGCTGGAAACTTGAACTGAGGCTGGAGGCTGGAGGATGGAGACTTGAGGCGAGTCTGGAGGCTGGAGGCGAGGCTGAGGCTGGAGACTTCAGGCGAGGCTGGAGGCTGGAGGCTTGAGGCGAGGCTGGCTGCTGGAGGCTGTAGACTTTCGGCGACGTGGCAGGCTGGAGGCTGGAGACTTGTGTCTTTGAAGGCTGGAAGCTGGAGACGAGTCGAGGCTGGATGATGGAAACTTGAGACGAGGCTGGAAGCTGGAAGCTTGAGTCGACGATCGAGTCTGGAGACTTGAGGCGAGGCTGGAGGCAGGAGGCAGGAAATTTGATGTGAGGCTGGAGGCTGGAAACTGCAGGCTTGAGGCGAGGCTGGAGGCTGGAGACTGGAGACTTGAGGCGAGGCTGGAGGCTGGAGGATGGAGACTTGAGGCGAAGCTGGAGGCTGGAGTTTGGAAACTTGAGCCGAGGCTGGAGGCTGGAATCTTGAGGCGAGTCTGGAGGCTGGAGGCTGGAGACTTCAGGCGAGGCTGAAGGCTGGAGTCCGGAGACTTCAGGCGAGGCTGGATGCTGGAGGCTGGAGACTTGAGACCTGAGACTTCAGACGAGGCCGGAGACTGGAGAGTTGAGGCGAGGCTGGAGGCTGGAGGCTGGAGACGGGGCAGAGGCTGGAGACTTCAGGCGAGCCTGGAGGTTGGAGGCTGGAGACTTGCGGCAACGCTGCAGGTTGCAGGCTGGAGCCGTGCCTTGAGGCGAGGCCGGAGGCTAGAGAGTTGTGACGAGGCCGGAGACTGGAGACTTGACACGAGGCTGCAGACTGGAGACTTGAGGCGAGGCTGGAGACTGGAGACTTGAGGCGAGGCTGGAGGCTGGAGACTTGAGGCCAGGCTGGATAGTGGAGACTTGAGGCGAGGCTGGAGGCTGGAGGCTGGAAACTTGAGCCGAGGCTGGAGGCTGGAGGCTGGAGACTTGAGGTGAGGCTGGAGGCAGGAGGCTGGAATCTTGAGGCGAGTCTGGAGGCTGGAGGCTGGAGACTTCAGGCGAGGCTGAAGGCTGGAAGCTGGAGACGAGTCGAGGCTGGATGATGGAAACTTGAGACGAGGCTGGAAGCTGGAAGCTTGAGTCGACGATCGAGTCTGGAGACTTGAGGCGAGGCTGGAGGCAGGAGGCAGGAAATTTGATGTGAGGCTGGAGGCTGGAAACTGCAGGCTTGAGGCGAGGCTGGAGGCTGGAGACTGGAGACTTGAGGCGAGGCTGGAGGCTGGAGGATGGAGACTTGAGGCGAAGCTGGAGGCTGGAGTTTGGAAACTTGAGCCGAGGCTGGAGGCTGGAATCTTGAGGCGAGTCTGGAGGCTGGAGGCTGGAGACTTCAGGCGAGGCTGAAGGCTGGAGTCTGGAGACTTCAGGCGAGGCTGGATGCTGGAGGCTGGAGACTTGAGACCTGAGACTTCAGACGAGGCCGGAGACTGGAGAGTTGAGGCGAGGCTGGAGGCTGGAGGCTGGAGACGGGGCAGAGGCTGGAGACTTCAGGCGAGCCTGGAGGTTGGAGGCTGGAGACTTGCGGCAACGCTGCAGGCTGCAGGCTGGAGCCGTGCCTTGAGGCGAGGCCGGAGGCTAGAGAGTTGTGACGAGGCCGGAGACTGGAGACTTGACACGAGGCTGCAGACTGGAGACTTGAGGCGAGGCTGGAGACTGGAGACTTGAGGCGAGGCTGGAGGCTGGAGACTTGAGGCCAGGCTGGATAGTGGAGACTTGAGGCGAGGCTGGAGGCTGGAGACTTGAGGCGAAGATCGAGGTTGGAGACTTGAGGCGAGATTGGAGGCAGGAGGTTGGAAATTTGAGGCGAGGTTGGAGGCTGGAAGCGGGGCCGGAGGCTGGAAGCTGTAGGCTTGAGGCGAGGTTGGAGGCTGGAGACTTGAGGCGAGGCTGGAGGCTGGAGTCTGGAGAAATGAGGCGAGGCTGGAGGTTTTGAGGCTGGATACTTGAGGCGAGGCTGGAGGCTGGAGACTTGAGGCGAGGCTCGAGGGTGCAGACTTGAGGCGAGGCTGGAGGCTGGAGTCTTGAGACGAGACGAGGCTGGACGATGGAGACTTGAGTCGAGGCTGAAGGCTGGAGGCTTGAGTCGAGGCTCGAGGCTGGAGACTTGAGGCGAGGCTCGATGCTGGAGACTTGAAGCGAGGATCGAGGCTGGAGACGAGGCGAGGCTCGAGGCTGGAGACTGGAGAACTCAGGCGAGGCTGGAGGATGGAGTCTGGAGACTTGGGACTTGAGGCGAGGCTGGAGGCTGGAGGCTTGAGGTTTGATGCGAGCCTTGAGACCTGAGGCGAAGCTGGAGGCTGGACAGGAGGCTGGGTGCTGGAGACGAGGCTGGTGGCTGGAGGCTGGAGGATGGAGACTTTAGGCGAAGCGAGGCTGGAGGCTGGAGGCAGGAGACTGGTGGCGAGACTCGAGGCTGGAGACTTGAGTCGAGACTCGAGGCTGGATACTTGAGGCGAGGGTCGAGGCTGGAGACTGGAGATTTGAGGCCAGGCTGGAGGCTGGAGGCTAGAGACTTGAGGCCAGGATGGAGGCTGGAGGCTGGAGACTTAAAGCGAGGCTGGAGGCTGGAGAATTGAGGCCAAGCTGGAGGCTGGAGGTTGGACACGAGGCGAGGCTGGAGGCTGGAGGCTGGAGACTTGAGGCTAGGCTGGAGGGTGGAGGCTGGAGACTTGAGGCCAGGCTTGAGGCTGGAGGCTGGAGACTTGAGGCGAGGCTGGAGGCTGGAGGCAGGAAATTTGAGGCGAGGCTGGAGGCTGGAAGCTGCAGGCTTGAGGCGAGGCTGGAGGCTGGAGGCTGGAGACATCAGGCGAGGCTGGAGGCTGGAGGCTGGAGGCTGGAGACTGGAGACTTGAGGCGAGGCTGGAGGCTGGAGGATGGAGACTTGAGCCGAGGCTGGAGGCTGGAAGCTGGAGACGAGGCGAGGCTGGAGGCTGGAATCTTGATGCGAGTCTGGAGGCTGGAGGCTGGAGACTTCAGGCGAGGCTGAAGGCTGGAGGCTGGAGACTTCAGGCGAGGCTCGATGCTGGAGGCTGGAGACTTGAGACCTGAGTCTTTAGACGAGGCCGGAGACTGGAGAGTTGAGGCGAGGCTGGAGGCTGGAGGCGGGGCTGAGGCTGGAGACTTCAGGCGAGGCTGGAGGCTGGAGGCTGGAGATTTCAGGCGAGGCTGGAGGCTGGAGACTTGAGGCTAGGCTGGAGGCTGGAGGCAGGGCTGAGGCTGGAGACTTCAGGCGAGGCTGGAGGTTGGAGGCTGGAGACTTGCGGCGATGCTGCAGTCTGGAGGCTGGAGACGTGCCTTGAGACGAGGCCGGAGGCTAGAGAGTTGAGGCGAGGCCGGAGACTGGAGACATGACTCGAGGCTGCAGACTGGAGACTTGAGGCGAGGTTGGAGACTGGAGACTTGAGGCGAGGCTGGAGGCTGGAGACTTGAGGCGAGGCTGGAGACTGGAGACTTGAGACGAGGCTGGCGGTTTGAGACTTGAGGCGAAGATCGAGGTTGGAGACTTGAGGCGAGGCTGGAGGCAGTAGGCTGGAAATTTGAGGCGAGGCTGGAGGCTAGAAGCGGGGCCGGAGGCTGGAAGCTGGAGGCTTGAAGCGAGGCTGGAGGCTGGAGGCTGAAGAAATCAGGCGAGGCTGGAGGCTGGAGACTTGAGACCTGAGTCTTTATACAAGGCCGGAGACTGGAGAGTTGAGGCGAGGCTGGAGGCTGGAGGCGGGGTTGAGGCTGGAGACTTCAGGCGAGGCTGGAGGCTGGAGGCTGGAGATTTCAGGCGAGGCTGGAGGCTGGAGACTTGAGGCTAGGCTGGAGGCTGGAGGCGGGGCTGAGGCTGGAGACTTCAGGCGAGGCTGAAGGCTGGAGGCTGGAGACTTCAGGCGAGGCTCGATGCTGGAGGCTGGAGACTTGAGACCTGAGTCTTTAGACGAGGCCGGAGACTGGAGAGTTGAGGCGAGGCTGGAGGCTGGAGGCGGGGCTGAGGCTGGAGACTTCAGGCGAGGCTGGAGGCTGGAGGCTGGAGATTTCAGGCGAGGCTGGAGGCTGGAGACTTGAGGCTAGGCTGGAGGCTGGAGGCGGGGCTGAGGCTGGAGACTTCAGGCGAGGCTGGAGGTTGGAGGCTGGAGACTTGCGGCGACGCTGCAGGCTGGAGGCTGGAGACGTGCCTTGAGGCGAGGCTGGAGGCTAGAGAGTTGAGGCGAGGCCGGAGACTGGAGACATGACTCGAGGCTGCAGACTGGAGACTTGAGGCGAGGTTGGAGACTGGAGACTTGAGGCGAGGCTGGAGGCTGGAGACTTGAGGCGAGGCTGGAGACTGGAGACTTGAGAGGAGGCTGGCGGCTGGAGACTTGAGGCGAAGATCGAGGTTGGAGACTTGAGGCGAGGCTGGAGGCAGTAGGCTGGAAATTTGAGGCGAGGCTGGAGGCTAGAAGCGGGGCCGGAGGCTGGAAGCTGGAGGCTTGAGGCGAGGCTGGAGGCTGGAGGCTGAAGACATCAGGCGAGGCTGGAGGCTGGAGGCTGGAGGCTGGAGGCTGGAGACTTGAGACTTGAGGCGAGGCTGGAGGCTTGAGGCTGGAGACTTAAGCCTTGAGGCGAGGCCGGAGGCTAGAGAGTTGAGGCGAGGCCAGAGACTGGAGACTTGAGGAGAGGCTGGAGACTGGAGGCTTGAGGCGAGGGTGCATACTGGAGACTTTAGGCGAGGCTGGAGGCTGGAGACTTGAGGCGAGGCTGGAGGCTGGAGCCTTGAGGCGAGGCTGGAGGCTGGAGGCTGGAGACATGAGGCGAGGCTGGAGGTTTCGAGGCTGGAGACAAAGCGAGGGTGGAGGCTGGAGGCTGGAGACTTGAGGGGAGGCTGGAGGCTGTAGACTTGAGGCGAGGCTGGAGACTGGAGACTTGAGGCGAGGCTGGAAGCTGGACACTTGAGGCGAGGATCGAGGTTAGAGACTTGAGGCGAGGCTCGAGGCTGGAGACTTGAGGCGAGGCTGGAGGCTGGAGGCTGGAGATTTCAGGCGAGGCTGGAGGCTGGAGACTTGAGGCTAGGCTGGAGGCTGGAGGCGGGGCTGAGGCTGGAGACTTCAGGCGAAGCTGGAGGTTGGAGGCTGGAGACTTGCGGCGACGCTGCAGGCTGGAGGCTGGAGACGTGCCTTGAGGCGAGGCCGGAGGCTAGAGAGTTGAGGCGAGGCCGGAGACTGGAGACATGACTCGAGGCTGCAGACTGGAGACTTGAGGCGAGGTTGGAGACTGGAGACTTGAGGCGAGGCTGGAGGCTGGAGACTTGAGGCGAAGATCGAGGTTGGAGACTTGAGGCGAGGCTGGAGGCAGTAGGCTGATAATTTGAGGCGAGGCTGGAGGCTAGAAGCGGGGCCGGAGGCTGGAAGCTGGAGGCTTGAGGCGAGGCTGGAGGCTGGAGGCTGAAGACATCAGGCGAGGCTGGAGGCTGGAGGCTGGAGGCTGGAGACTTGAGACTTGAGGCGAGGCTGGATGCTCGAGGCTGGAGACTTAAGCCTTGAGGTGAGGCCGGAGGCTAGAGAGTTGAGGCGAGGCCAGAGACTGGAGACTTGAGGAGAGGCTGGAGACTGGAGGCTTGAGGCGAGGGTGCATACTGGAGACTTTAGGCGAGGCTGGAGGCTGGAGACTTGAGGCGAGGCTGGAGGCTGGAGACTTGAGGCGAGGCTGGAGGCTGGAGGCTGGAGACATGAGGCGAGGCTGGAGGTTTCGAGACTGGAGACGAGGCGAGGGTGGAGGCTGGAGGCTGGAGACTTGAAGGGAGGCTGGAGGCTGTAGACTTGAGGCGTGGCTGGAAACTGGAGACTTGAGGCGAGGCTGGAGGCTGGAGACTTGAGGCGAGGATCGAGGTTAGAGACTTGAGGCGAGGCTCGAGGCTGGAGACTTGAGGCGAGGCTCGAGGCTGCAGACTTGAGGCGAGGCTGGAGGCTGGAGGCTTGAGACTTGAGGCGAGGCTGGAGGCTGGAGACTTGAGGCGAGGCTGGAGGATTGGGGCAATGTTAGAGACTTGAGGCGAGGCAAGAGGCTGAAGGCTGGAGATTTGAGGCGAGGCTGGAGGCTGGAGACTTGAGATGTGGCGAGGCTGGAGGATTGAGACTTGAGACTTCAGCCGATGTGAGGCTGGAGGCTGGAGACTTGAGGTGAGGCTGGAGACTTGAGGTGAGGCTGGAGGCTGGAGACATGAGGGGAGGATGGTGGCTGGAGGCTTGAGGTGAGGTGAGGCTGGAACCTTGTGATTTCACGCGAGGCTGGAGGCCTGAGACTTGAGGCGAGGCGAGGCTGGAGGGTTGAGACTTGAGGCGAGGCCTGCTGTTGGAGGCTGCAGAATTGAGGAGAGGCTGGAGACTTGAGAATTGAGGCGAGGCCTGCTGCTGGAGGCTGCAGACTTGAGGCGAGGCTGAAGACTTGAGAATTGAGGCGAGGCTGGAGGCTGGAGACTTGAGACTTGAGGCGAGGCTGGAGGCTGGAGGCTAGAGAATTGTGGCGAGTCTGGAGGCTGGAGGCTGGAGACTTGAGACTTGAGGCGAGGCCGGAGGCTGGAGACTTGAGGCGAGGCTGGAGGCTGGAGGCTTGAGACTTGAGACTTGAGACGAGGCTGGCAGATGGAGACTTGAGGCGAGGCTCGAGGCTGGAGAATTGAGGCAAGGCTAGAGGCTGGAGGCTGGAGGCGAGGCGAGGCTGGATGCTGGAGACTTGAGGCGAGGCTCGAGGCTGGAGACTTGAGGCAAGGCTCGAGGCTGGAGACTGGAGAATTGAGGCGAGGCTCGAGGCTGGAGACGAGACGAGGCTCGAGGCTGGATACTTGAGGCGAGGCTAGAGGCTGGAGGCTTGAGCCTTGAGGCGAGGCTGGAGGCTGGAGATGATGCTGAAGGCCGGAGACGAGGCTGGATGAGAGGATGGTGGCTGGAGACCTGAAGCGAGGCTAGATGCTAGAGGCTGGGTGCTGGAGTCTGGTGACTTGAGGCGAGGCTGGAGGATGGAGGCTGGAGACTTGAGGCGAGGCTGGAGGCTGGAGGCTTGAGACTTGAGGCGAGACTGGAGACGAGGCTGGAGGTGTGGCTGGTAGCTGGAGACTTGAGGCGAGGCTAGAGGCTGGAGACTTGAGGCGAGGCTGGAGGTTGGAGAATTGAGGCGAGGCTGGAGGCTGGTGGCTGGAGTCTTAGAACATAGAATATAGACTAGTACAGCACAGTATAGGCCCTTCGGCCCACAATGTTGTGCTGACCCTCAAACCCTGCCTCCCATATAAGCCCCCACCTTAAATTCCTCTATATACCTGTCTAGTAGTCTCTTAAACTTCACTAGTGTATCTGCCTCCACCACTAACTCAGGCAGTGCATTCCACGCACCAACCATTCTCTGAGTGAAAAACCTTCCTCTGACACCCCCCTTGAACTTCCCAGCCCTTACATTAAAGCCATGTCCTCTTGTATTGAGCAGTGGTGCCCTGGAGAAGAGGCGCTGGCTATCAATTCTATCTATTCCTCTTATTATCTTGAACACCTATATCATGACTCTTCTCATCCTCCTTCACTGCAAAGAGTAAAGCCCTAGCTCCCTTAATCTCTGATCATAATGCATACCTTCTAAACCAGGCAGCATCCTGGTAAATCTAATCTGTACTCTTCCCAATGCTTCCACATCCTTCCTATAGTGAGGTGACCAGGCTTGAGACTTGGTGCGAGACGAGGCTGGAGACTTGAGACTTGAGGAGAGACCGGATGCTGGAGACTTCAGGCGAGGCTGGAGGCTGGAGGCGAGGCTGGGGGCTGGAGGTGAGGCTGGAGACTTGAGGCGAGGCTAGAGGCTGGAGGCTGGAGACTTGAGACTTGAGACGAGGCTGGAGGCTGGAGACGAGGCTGGCGAATGGAGACTTGAGGCGAGGCTAGAGGCTGGAGGCTGGAGACTTGAGGCGAGGCTCGAGGCTGGAGGGTTGAGACATGAGGCGAGGCCTGCTGCTGGAGGCTGCAGAATTGTGGCGAGGCTGGAGACTTGAGAATTGAGGCGAGGCCTGCTGCTGGAGGCTGCAGACTTGAGGCGAGGCTCGAGGCTGGAGAGGAGACGAGGCTCGAGGCTAGAGACTTGAGGCGAGGCTAGAGGCTGGAGGCTTGAGCCTTGAGGCGAGGCTGGAGGCTGGAGATGATGCTGAAGGCCGGAGACGAGGCTGGAGGAGAGGATGGTGGCTGGAGACCTGAAGCGAGGCTAGATGCTAGAGGCTGGATGCTGGAGGCTGTTGACTTGAGACTTCAGACGAGGCTGGAGGCTGGAGAATGGGGACTTGTGGCTAGGCTAGAGGCTGGAGACTTGAGGCGAGGCTGGAGGCTGGAGGCTAGAGACTTGAGGCCAGGATGGAGGCTGGAGGCTGATGACTTGAGGCCAGACTTGAGGCTGGAGGCTGGAGACTTGAGGCGAGGCTCGTGGGTGCAGACTTGAGGCGAGGCTGGAGGCTGGAGACTTGAGACTTGAGGCGAGGCTGGAGGATGGAGACTTGAGTCGAGGCTGGAGGCTGGAGGCTGAGTCGAGGCTCGAGTCTGGAGACTTGAGGCGAGGCTCGAGGCTGGAGACTTGAGACTTGAGGCGAGGCTGGAGGCTGGAGGCTAGAGAATTGTGGCGAGTCTGGAGGCTGGAGGCTGGAGGCCTGAGACTTGAGGCGAGGCGAGGCTGGAGGGTTGAGACTTGAGGCGAGGCCTGCTGCTGGAGGCTGCAGAATTGAGGCGAGGCTGGAGACTTGAGAATTGAGGCGAGGCCTGCTGCTGGAGGCTGCAGACTTGAGGCGAGGCTGGAGACTTGAGAATTGAGGCGAGGCTGGAGGCTGGAGACTTGAGACTTGAGGCGAGGCTGGAGGATGGAGGCTGGAGACCTGAGGCAAGGCTAGATGCTAGAGGCTGGAGGCCGGAGGCTGGAGGCTGGGGACTTGAGGCGAGGCTGGAGGATGGAGACTGGAGACTTGAGGCGAGGCTGGAGACTGCAGGCTTGAGACTTGAGGCGAGACTTGAGACGAGGCTGGAGGTGTGGCTGGTAGCTGGAGTCTTGAGCCGAGGCTAGAGGCTGGAGACTTGAGGCAAGGCTGGAGGCTGGTGGCTGGAGTCTTAGAACATAAAATATAGACTAGTATAGCACAATATATGCCCTTCAGCCCACAATGTTGTGCTGACCCTCAAACCCTGCCTCTCATATAAGACCCCACCTTAAATTCCTCTATATACCTGTCTAGTAGTCTCTTAAACTTCACTAGTGTATCTGCCTCCACCACTAACTCAGGCAGTGCATTCCACGCACCAACCATTCTCTGAGTGAAAAACTTTCCTCTAATATACCCCTTGAACTTCCCAGCCCTTACCTGAAAGCCATGTCTTCTTGTATTGAGCAGTGGTGCCCTGGGGAAGAGGCGCTGGCTATCCACTCTACCTATTCCTCTTATTATCTTGAACACCTCTATCATGTCTCCTCTCATCCTCCTTCTCTCCAAAGAGTAAAGCCCTAGCTCTCTTAATCTCTGATCATCATGCATACTTTCTAAACCAGGCAGCATCCTGGTAAATCTAATCTGTACTCTTTCCAATGTTTCCACATACTTCCTATAGTGAGGTGACCAAGCTTGAGACTTGAAGCGAGACGAGGCTGGAGTCTTGAGACTTGAGGCGAGACTGGAAGCTGGAGACATCAGGCGAGGCTGGAGGCTGGAGGCGAGGCTGGGGGCTGCAGGTGAGGCTGGAGACTTGAGGCGAGGTTAGAGCCTGGAGGCTGGAGACTTGAGACTTGAGACGAGGCTGGAGGATGGAGACTTGAGGCGAGGCTAGAGGCTGGAGGCTGGAGACTTGAGGCGAGGCTCGAGGCTGGAGACTTGAGGCGAGGCTGGAGGGTGGAGACTTGAGGCGAGGCTCGAGGCTGGATACTGGAGAATTGAGGCGAGGCTCGATGCTGGAGACTTGAGACTTGAGGCGAGGCTGGAGGCTGGAGGCTGGAGGCTTGAGTCTTGAGGCGAGGCTGATGGCTGGAGACGAGGCTGGAGGAGAGGATGGTGGCTGGAGACCTGAGGCGAGGCTAGATGCTAGAGGCTGGAGGCTGGAGGCTTGAGGCGAGGCTCGAGGCTGGAGACTTGAGGCGAGGCTGGGGGCTGGAGACTTGAGGCGAGGCTCGAGGCTTGATACTGGAGAATTGAGGCGAGGCTCGAGGCTGGAGACTTGAGACTTGAGGCGAGGCTGGAGGCTGGAGGCTGGAGGCTTGAGCCTTGAGGCGAGGCTGGTGGCTGGAGACGATGCTGAAGGCTGGAGACGAGGCTGGAGGAGAGAATGGTGGCTGGAGACCTGAGGCGAGGCTAGATGCTAGAGGCTGGAGGCTGGAGACTGGAGGCTGGGGACTTGAGGTGAAGCTGGAGGGTGGAGGCTGGCGACTTGAGGCGAGACTGGAGACGAGGCTGGAGGTGTGGCTGGTAGCTGGAGACTTGAGGCGAGGCTGGAGGTTGGAGACTTGAGGCAAGGCTGGAGGCTGGTGGCTGGAGTCTTAGAACATAGAATATAGACTAGTATAGCACAATATAGGCCCTTCGGCCCACAATGTTGTGCTGACCCTCAAACCCTGCCTCTCTTATAAGCCCCCACCTTAAATTCCTCTATATACCTGTCTAGTAGTCTCTTAAACTTCACTAGTGTATCTGCCTCCACCACTAACTCAGGCAGTGCATTCCACGCACCAACCATTCTCTGAGTGAAAAACTTTCCTCTAATATACCCCTTGAACTTCCCAGCCCTTACCTGAAAGCCATGTCTTCTTGTATTGAGCAGTGGTGCCCTGGGGAAGAGGCGCTGGCTATCCACTCTACCTATTCCTCTTATTATCTTGAACACCTCTATCATGTCTCCTCTCATCCTCCTTCTCTCCAAAGAGTAAAGCCCTAGCTCTCTTAATCTCTGATCATCATGCATACTTTCTAAACCAGGCAGCATCCTGGTAAATCTCTTCTGTACTCTTTCCAATGCTTCCACATCCTTCCTATAGTGAGGTGACCAGGCTTGAGACTTGATGCGAGACGAGGCTAGAGGCTTGAGACTTGAGGTGAGGCTGGAGTCTTGAGACTTGAGGCGAGGTTGGAGGCTGGAGACTTGAGGAGAGGCTGAAGACTGGAGACTTGAGGCGAGGCTCGAGGCTGGAGGGTTGAGACATGAGGCGAGGCCTGCTGCTGGAGGCTGCAGAATTGTGGCGAGGCTGGAGACTTGAGAATTGAGGCGAGGCCTGCTGCTGGAGGCTGCAGACTTGAGGCGAGGCTCGAGGCTGGAGAGGAGACGAGGCTCGAGGCTAGAGACTTGAGGCAAGGCTAGAGGCTGGAGGCTTGAGCCTTGCGGCGAGGCTGGAGGCTGGAGACGATGCTGAAGGCCGGAGACGAGGCTGGAGGAGAGGATGGTGGCTGGAGACCTGAAGCGAGGCTAGATGCTAGAGGCTGGATGCTGGAGGCTGTTGACTTGAGACTTCAGACGAGGCTGGAGGCTGGAGAATGGGGACTTGTGGCTAGGCTAGAGGCTGGAGACTTGAGGCGAGGCTGGAGGCTGGAGGCTAGAGACTTGAGGCCAGGATGGAGGCTGGAGGCTGATGACTTGAGGCCAGGCTTGAGGCTCGAGGCTGGAGACTTGAGGCGAGGCTCGTGGGTGCAGACTTGAGGCGAGGCTGGAGGCTGGAGACTTGAGACTTGAGGCGAGGCTGGAGGATGGAGACTTGAGTCGAGGCTGGAGGCTGGAGGCTGAGTCGAGGCTCGAGGCTGGAGACTTGAGGCGAGGCTCGAGGCTGGAGACTTGAGACTTGAGGCGAGGCTGGAGGCTGGAGGCTAGAGAATTGTGGCGAGTCTGGAGGCTGGAGGCTGGAGGCCTGAGACTTGAGGCGAGGCGAGGCTGGAGGGTTGAGACTTGAGGCGAGGCCTGCTGCTGGAGGCTGCAGAATTGAGGCGAGGCTGGAGACTCGAGAATTGAGGCGAGGCCTGCTGCTGGAGGCTGCAGACTTGAGGCGAGGCTGGAGACTTGAGAATTGAGGCGAGGCTGGAGGCTGGAGACTTGAGACTTGAGGCGAGGCTGGAGGCTGGAGGCTAGAGAATTGTGGCGAGTCTGGAGGCTGGAGGCTGGAGATTTGAGACTTGAGGCGAGGCCGGAGGCTGGAGACTTGAGGCGAGGCTGGAAGCTGGAGGAGAGGCTGGGAGCTGGAGGTGAGGCTGGGAGCTGGAGGTGAGGCTGGAGACTTGAGGCGAGGCTAGAGGCTGGAGGCTGGAGACTTGAGACTTGAGACGAGGCTGGCAGATGGAGACTTGAGGCGAGGCTAGAGGCTGGAGGCTGGAGACGAGGCGAGGCTGGATGCTGGAGACTTGAGGCGAGGCTCGAGGCTGGAGACTAGAAGCAAGGCTCGAGGCTGGAGACTGGAGAATTGAGGCGAGGCCCGAGGCTGGAGACGAGACGAGGCTCGAGTCTGGAGACTTGAGGCGAGGCTAGAGGCTGGAGGCTTGAGCCTTGAGGCGAGGCTGGAGGCTGGAGACGATGCTGAAGGCTGGAGACGAGGCTGGAGGAGAGGATGGTGGCTGGAGACCTGAAGCGAGACTAGATGCTAGAGGCTGGATGCTGGAGGCTGGTGACTTGAGGCGAGGCTGGAGGATGGAGGCTGGAGACCTGAGGCAAGGCTAGATGCTAGAGGCTGGAGGCCGGAGGCTGGAGGCTGGGGACTTGAGGCGAGGCTGGAGGATGGAGACTGGAGACTTGAGGCGAGGCTGGAGACTGCAGGCTTGAGACTTGAGGCGAGACTTGAGACGAGGCTGGAGGTGTGGCTGGTAGCTGGAGACTTGAGCCGAGGCTAGAGGCTGGAGACTTGAGGCAAGGCTGGAGGCTGGTGGCTGGAGTCTTAGAACATAAAATATAGACTAGTATAGCACAATATAGGCCCTTCGGCCCACAATGTTGTGCTGACCCTCAAACCCTGCCTCTCATATAAGACCCCACCTTAAATTCCTCTATATACCTGTCTAGTAGTCTCTTAAACTTCACTAGTGCATCTGCCTCCACCACTAACTCAAGCAGTGCTTTCCACGCACCAACCATTCTCTGAGTGAAAAACCTTCCTCTGACACCCCCCTTGAACTTCCCAGCCCTTACCTTAAAGCCATGTGCTCTTGTATTGAGCAGTGGTGCCCTGGAGAAGAGGCGCTGGCTATTCACTCTATCTATTCCTCTTATTATCTTGAACACCTCTATCATGACTCTTCTCATCCTCCTTCACTCCAAAGAGTAAAGCCCTAGCTCCCTTAATCTCTGATCATAATGCATACCTTCCAAACCAGGCAGCATCCTGGTAAATCTAATCTGTACTCTTTCCAATGCTTCCACATCCTTCCTATAGTGAGGTGACCAAGCTTGAGACTTGAAGCGAGACGAGGCTGGAGTCTTGAGACTTGAGGCGAGACCGGAAGCTGGAGACATCAGGCGAGGCTGGAGGCTGGAGGCGAGGCTGGGGGCTGGAGGTGAGGCTGGAGACTTGAGGCGAGGTTAGAGCCTGGAGGCTGGAGACTTGAGACTTGAGACGAGGCTGGAGGATGGAGACTTGAGGCGAGGCTAGAGGCTGGAGGCTGGAGACTTGAGGCGAGGCTCGAGGCTGGAGACTTGAGGCGAGGCTGGAGGCTGGAGACTTGAGGCGAGGCTCGAGGCTGGATACTGGAGAATTGAGGCGAGGCTCGAGGCTGGAGACTTGAGACTTGAGGCGAGGCTGGAGGCTGGAGGCTGGAGGCTTGAGCCTTGAGGCGAGGCTGGTGGCTGGAGACGATGCTGAAGGCTGGAGACGAGGCTGGAGGAGAGGATGGTGGCTTGAGGCGAGGCTCGAGGCTGGAGACTTGAGGCGAGGCTGGAGGCTGGAGACTTGAGGCGAGGCTCGAGGCTGGATACTGGAGAATTGAGGCCAGGCTCGAGGCTGGAGACTTGAGACTTGAGGCGAGGCTGGAGGCTGGAGGCTGGAGGCTTGAGCCTTGAGGCGAGGCTGATGGCTGGAGACGAGGCTGGAGGAGAGGATGGTGGCTGGAGACCTGAGGCGAGGCTAGATGCTAGAGGCTGGAGGCTGGAGGCTTGAGGCGAGGCTCGAGGCTGGAGACTTGAGGCGAGGCTGGAGGCTGGAGACTTGAGGCGAGGCTCGAGGCTTGATACTGGAGAATTGAGGCGAGGCTCGAGGCTGGAGACTTGAGACTTGAGGCGAGGCTGGAGGCTGGAGGCTGGAGGCTTGAGCCTTGAGGCGAGGCTGGTGGCTGGAGACGATGCTGAAGGCTGGAGACGGGGCTGGAGGAGAGAATGGTGGCTGGAGACCTGAGGCGAGGCTAGATGCTAGAGGCTGGAGGCTGGAGACTGGAGGCTGGGGACTTGAGGTGAAGCTGGAGGGTGGAGGCTGGCGACTTGAGGCGAGACTGGAGACGAGGCTGGAGGTGTGGCTGGTAGCTGGAGACTTGAGGCGAGGCTCGAGGCTGGAGACTTGAGGCGAGGCTGGAGGCTGGAGACTTGAGGCGAGGCTCGAGGCTGGATACTGGAGAATTGAGGCGAGGCTCGAGGCTGGAGACTTGAGACTTGAGGCGAGGCTGGAGGCTGGAGGCTGGAGGCTTGAGCCTTGAGGCGAGGCTGATGGCTGGAGACGAGGCTGCTGGAGGCTGCAGAATTGTGGCGAGGCTGGAGACTTGAGAATTGAGGCGAGGCCTGCTGCTGGAGGCTGCAGACTTGAGGCGAGGCTCGAGGCTGGAGAATTGAGGCGAGGCTGGAGGCTGGAGACTTGAGACTTGAGGCGAGGCTGGAGGCTGGAGGCTAGAGAATTGTGGCGAGTCTGGAGGCTGGAGGCTGGAGATTTGAGACTTGAGGCGAGGCCGGAGGCTGGAGACTTGAGGCGAGGCTGGAAGCTGGAGGAGAGGCTGGGAGCTGGAGGTGAGGTTGGAGACTTGAGGCGAGGCTAGAGGATGGAGGCTGGAGAATTGAGACTTGAGACGAGGCTGGCGGATGGAGACTTGAGGCGAGGCTAGAGGCTGGAGGCTGGAGTCTTAGAACATAGAATATAGACTAGTATAGCACAATATAGGCCCTTCGGCCCACAATGTTGTGCTGACCCTCAAACCCTGCCTCTCTTATAAGCCCCCACCTTAAATTCCTCTATATACCTGTCTAGTAGTCTCTTAAACTTCACTAGTGTATCTGCCTCCACCACTAACTCAGGCAGTGCATTCCACGCACCAACCATTCTCTGAGTGAAAAACTTTCCTCTAATATACCCCTTGAACTTCCCAGCCCTTACCTGAAAGCCATGTCTTCTTGTATTGAGCAGTGGTGCCCTGGGGAAGAGGCGCTGGCTATCCACTCTACCTATTCCTCTTATTATCTTGAACACCTCTATCATGTCTCCTCTCATCCTCCTTCTCTCCAAAGAGTAAAGCCCTAGCTCTCTTAATCTCTGATCATCATGCATACTTTCTAAACCAGGCAGCATCCTGGTAAATCTCTTCTGTACTCTTTCCAATGCTTCCACATCCTTCCTATAGTGAGGTGACCAGGCTTGAGACTTGATGCGAGACGAGGCTAGAGGCTTGAGACTTGAGGTGAGGCTGGAGTCTTGAGACTTGAGGCGAGGTTGGAGGCTGGAGACTTGAGGAGAGGCTGAAGACTGGAGACTTGAGGCGAGGCTCGAGGCTGGAGGGTTGAGACATGAGGCGAGGCCTGCTGCTGGAGGCTGCAGAATTGTGGCGAGGCTGGAGACTTGAGAATTGAGGCGAGGCCTGCTGCTGGAGGCTGCAGACTTGAGGCGAGGCTCGAGGCTGGAGAGGAGACGAGGCTCGAGGCTAGAGACTTGAGGCAAGGCTAGAGGCTGGAGGCTTGAGCCTTGCGGCGAGGCTGGAGGCTGGAGACGATGCTGAAGGCCGGAGACGAGGCTGGAGGAGAGGATGGTGGCTGGAGACCTGAAGCGAGGCTAGATGCTAGAGGCTGGATGCTGGAGGCTGTTGACTTGAGACTTCAGACGAGGCTGGAGGCTGGAGAATGGGGACTTGTGGCTAGGCTAGAGGCTGGAGACTTGAGGCGAGGCTGGAGGCTGGAGGCTAGAGACTTGAGGCCAGGATGGAGGCTGGAGGCTGATGACTTGAGGCCAGGCTTGAGGCTCGAGGCTGGAGACTTGAGGCGAGGCTCGTGGGTGCAGACTTGAGGCGAGGCTGGAGGCTGGAGACTTGAGACTTGAGGCGAGGCTGGAGGATGGAGACTTGAGTCGAGGCTGGAGGCTGGAGGCTGAGTCGAGGCTCGAGGCTGGAGACTTGAGGCGAGGCTCGAGGCTGGAGACTTGAGACTTGAGGCGAGGCTGGAGGCTGGAGGCTAGAGAATTGTGGCGAGTCTGGAGGCTGGAGGCTGGAGGCCTGAGACTTGAGGCGAGGCGAGGCTGGAGGGTTGAGACTTGAGGCGAGGCCTGCTGCTGGAAGCTGCAGAATTGAGGCGAGGCTGGAGACTCGAGAATTGAGGCGAGGCCTGCTGCTGGAGGCTGCAGACTTGAGGCGAGGCTGGAGACTTGAGAATTGAGGCGAGGCTGGAGGCTGGAGACTTGAGACTTGAGGCGAGGCTGGAGGCTGGAGGCTAGAGAATTGTGGCGAGTCTGGTGGCTGGAGGCTGGAGATTTGAGACTTGAGGCGAGGCCGGAGGCTGGAGACTTGAGGCGAGGCTGGAAGCTGGAGGAGAGGCTGGGAGCTGGAGGTGAGGCTGGGAGCTGGAGGTGAGGCTGGAGACTTGAGGCGAGGCTAGAGGCTGGAGGCTGGAGACTTGAGACTTGAGACGAGGCTGGCAGATGGAGACTTGAGGCGAGGCTAGAGGCTGGAGGCTGGAGACGAGGCGAGGCTGGATGCTGGAGACTTGAGGCGAGGCTCGAGGCTGGAGACTAGAAGCAAGGCTCGAGGCTGGAGACTGGAGAATTGAGGCGAGGCCCGAGGCTGGAGACGAGACGAGGCTCGAGGCTGGAGACTTGAGGCGAGGCTAGAGGCTGGAGGCTTGAGCCTTGAGGCGAGGCTGGAGGCTGGAGACGATGCTGAAGGCTGGAGACGAGGCTGGAGGAGAGGATGGTGGCTGGAGACCTGAAGCGAGACTAGATGCTAGAGGCTGGATGCTGGAGGCTGGTGACTTGAGGCGAGGCTGGAGGATGGAGGCTGGAGACCTGAGGCAAGGCTAGATGCTAGAGGCTGGAGGCCGGAGGCTGGAGGCTGGGGACTTGAGGCGAGGCTGGAGGATGGAGACTGGAGACTTGAGGCGAGGCTGGAGACTGCAGGCTTGAGACTTGAGGCGAGACTTGAGACGAGGCTGGAGGTGTGGCTGGTAGCTGGAGACTTGAGCCGAGGCTAGAGGCTGGAGACTTGAGGCAAGGCTGGAGGCTGGTGGCTGGAGTCTTAGAACATAAAATATAGACTAGTATAGCACAATATAGGCCCTTCGGCCCACAATGTTGTGCTGACCCTCAAACCCTGCCTCTCATATAAGACCCCACCTTAAATTCCTCTATATACCTGTCTAGTAGTCTCTTAAACTTCACTAGTGCATCTGCCTCCACCACTAACTCAAGCAGTGCTTTCCACGCACCAACCATTCTCTGAGTGAAAAACCTTCCTCTGACACCCCCCTTGAACTTCCCAGCCCTTACCTTAAAGCCATGTGCTCTTGTATTGAGCAGTGGTGCCCTGGAGAAGAGGCGCTGGCTATTCACTCTATCTATTCCTCTTATTATCTTGAACACCTCTATCATGACTCTTCTCATCCTCCTTCACTCCAAAGAGTAAAGCCCGAGCTCCCTTAATCTCTGATCATAATGCATACCTTCCAAACCAGGCAGCATCCTGGTAAATCTAATCTGTACTCTTTCCAATGCTTCCACATCCTTCCTATAGTGAGGTGACCAAGCTTGAGACTTGAAGCGAGACGAGGCTGGAGTCTTGAGACTTGAGGCGAGACCGGAAGCTGGAGACATCAGGCGAGGCTGGAGGCTGGAGGCTGGAGGCTGGAGGCTGGAGGCTTGAGCCTTGAGGCGAGGCTGGTGGCTGGAGACGATGCTGAAGGCTGGAGACGAGGCTGGAGGAGAGAATGGTGGCTTGAGGCGAGGCTCGAGGCTGGAGACTTGAGGCGAGGCTGGAGGCTGGAGACTTGAGGCGAGGCTCGAGGCTGGATACTGGAGAATTGAGGCCAGGCTCGAGGCTGGAGACTTGAGACTTGAGGCGAGGCTGGAGGCTGGAGGCTGGAGGCTTGAGCCTTGAGGCGAGGCTGATGGCTGGAGACGAGGCTGGAGGAGAGGATGGTGGCTGGAGACTTGAGGCGAGGCTAGATGCTAGAGGCTGGAGGCTGGAGGCTTGAGGCGAGGCTCGAGGCTGGAGACTTGAGGCGAGGCTGGAGGCTGGAGACTTGAGGCGAGGCTCGAGGCTTGATACTGGAGAATTGAGGCGAGGCTCGAGGCTGGAGACTTGAGACTTGAGGCGAGGCTGGAGGCTGGAGGCTGGAGGCTTGAGCCTTGAGGCGAGGCTGGTGGCTGGAGACGATGCTGAAGGCTGGAGACGGGGCTGGAGGAGAGAATGGTGGCTGGAGACCTGAGGCGAGGCTAGATGCTAGAGGCTGGAGGCTGGAGACTGGAGGCTGGGGACTTGAGGTGAAGCTGGAGGGTGGAGGCTGGCGACTTGAGGCGAGACTGGAGACGAGGCTGGAGGTGTGGCTGGTAGCTGGAGACTTGAGGCGAGGCTCGAGGCTGGAGACTTGAGGCGAGGCTGGAGGCTGGAGACTTTAGGCGAGGCTCGAGGCTGGATACTGGAGAATTGAGGCGAGGCTCGAGGCTGGAGACTTGAGACTTGAGGCGAGGCTGGAGGCTGGAGGCTGGAGGCTTGAGCCTTGAGGCGAGGCTGATGGCTGGAGACGAGGCTGCTGGAGGCTGCAGAATTGTGGCGAGGCTGGAGACTTGAGAATTGAGGCGAGGCCTGCTGCTTGAGGCTGCAGACTTGAGGCGAGGCTCGAGGCTGGAGAATTGAGGCGAGGCTGGAGGCTGGAGACTTGAGACTTGAGGCGAGGCTGGAGGCTGGAGGCTAGAGAATTGTGGCGAGTCTGGAGGCTGGAGGCTGGAGATTTGAGACTTGAGGCGAGGCCGGAGGCTGGAGACTTGAGGCGAGGCTGGAAGCTGGAGGAGAGGCTGGGAGCTGGAGGTGAGGTTGGAGACTTGAGGCGAGGCTAGAGGATGGAGGCTGGAGAATTGAGACTTGAGACGAGGCTGGCGGATGGAGACTTGAGGCGAGGCTAGAGGCTGGAGGCTGGAGACGAGGCGAGGCTGGATGCTGGAGACTTGAGACGAGGCTCGAGGCTGGAGACTTGAGGCAAGGCTCGAGGCTGGAGACTGGAGAATTGAGGCGAGGCCCGAGGCTGGAGACGAGACGAGGCTCGAGGCTGGAGACTTGAGGCGAGGCTAGAGGCTGGAGGCTTGAGCCTTGAGGCGAGGCTGGAGGCTGGAGACGATGCTGAAGGCTGGAGACGAGGCTGGAGGAGAGGATGGTGGCTGGAGACCTGAAGCGAGGCTAGATGCTAGAGGCTGGATGCTGGAGTCTGGAGATTTGAGGCGAGGCTGGAGGCTGGAGGCTGGAGACTTGAAGCGAGGCTGGTGTCTGGAGAATTGAGGCCAGGCTGGAGTCTGGAGGCTGGAGACGGGGCGAGGCTGGAGGCTGGAGGCTGGAAACTTGAGGCCAGTCTGGAGGGTGGAGGTTAGAGACCTGAGGCGAGGCTTGAGGCTGCAGACTTGAGGCGAGGCTCGAGGGTGCAGACTTGAGGCGAGGCTGGAGGCTGGAGACTTGAGACTTGAGGCGAGGCTGGAGGCTGGAGACTTGAGGCGAGGCTGGAGGATTGGGGCAATGTTAGAGACTTCAGGCGAGGCAAGAGGCTGAAGGCTGGAGATTTGAGGCGAGGCTGGAGGCTGGAGAATTGAGGCGAGGCTGGAGGCTGGAGACTTGAGGCGAGGCTGGAGGATTGGGGCAATGTTAGAGACTTGAGGCGAGGCAAGAGGCTGAAGGCTGGAGATTTGAGGCGAGGCTGGAGGCTGGAGACTTGAGATGTGGCGAGGCTGGAGGATTGAGACTTGAGACTTCAGCCGATGTGAGGCTGGAGGCTGGAGACTTGAGGTGAGGCTGGAGACTTGAGGTGAGGCTGGAGGCTGGAGACATGAGGGGAGAATAGTGGCTGGAGGCTTGAGGTGAGGTGAGGCTGGAGCCTTGTGATTTCACGCGAGGCTGGAGGCCTGAGACTTGAGGCGAGGCGAGGCTGGAGGGTTGAGACTTGAGGCGAGGCCTGCTGCTGGAGGCTGCAGAATTGAGGAGAGGCTGGAGACTTGAGAATTGAGGCGAGGCCTGCTGCTGGAGGCTGCAGACTTGAGGCGAGGCTGAAGACTTGAGAATTGAGGCGAGTCTGGAGGCTGGAGACTTGAGACTTGAGGCGAGGCCGGAGGCTGGAGACTTGAGGCGAGGCTGGAGGCTGGAGGCGAGGCTGGGAGCTGGAGGTGAGGCTGGAGACTTGAGGCGAGGCTAGAGGCTGGAGGCTGGAGACTTGAGACTTGAGGCGAGGCTCGAGGCTGGAGACTTGAGGCAAGGCTAGAGGCTGGAGGCTGGAGACGAGGCGAGATGGATGCTGGAGACTTGAGGCGAGGCTCGAGGCTGGAGACTTGAGGCAAGGCTCGAGGCTGGAGACTGGAGAATTGAGGCGAGACCGGATGCTGGAGACTTCAGGCGAGGCTGGAGGCTGGAGGCGAGGCTGGGGGCTGGAGGTGAGGCTGGAGACTTGAGGCGAGGCTGGAGGCTGGAGACGAGGCTGGAGGATGGAGACTTGAGGCGAGGCTAGAGGCTGGAGACTTCAGGCGAGGCTGGAGGTTGGAGGCGAGGCTGGGGGCTGGAGGTGAGGCTGGAGACTTGAGGCGAGGTTGGAGCCTGGAGGCTGGAGACTTGAGACTTCAGACGAGGCTGGAGGATGGAGACTTGAGCCTTGAGGCGAGGCTGATGGCTGGAGACGAGGCTGGAGGAGAGAATGGTGGCTGGAGACCTGAGGCGAGGCTAGATGCTAGAGGCTGGAGGCTGGAGGCTTGAGGCGAGGCTCGATGCTGGAGACTTGAGGCGAGGCTGGAGGCTGGAGACTTGAGGCGAGGCTCGAGGCTTGATACTGGAGAATTGAGGCGAGGCTCGAGGCTGGAGACTTGAGACTTGAGGCGAGGCTGGAGGCTGGAGGCTGGAGGCTTGAGCCTTGAGGCGAGGCTGGTGGCTGGAGACGATGCTGAAGACTGGAGACGAGGCTGGAGGAGAGAATGGTGGCTGGAGACCTGAGGCGAGGCTAGATGCTAGAGGCTGGATGCTGGAGGCTGGGGACTTGAGGTGAAGCTGGAGGGTGGAGGCTGGCGACTTGAGGCGAGACTGGAGACGAGGCTGGAGGTGTGGCTGGTAGCTGGAGACTTGAGGCGAGGCTGGAGGTTGGAGACTTGAGGCAAGGCTGGAGGCTGGTGGCTGGAGTCTTAGCACATAGAATATAGACTAGTATAGCACAATATAGGCCCTTCGGCCCACAATGTTGTGCTGACCCTCAAACCCTGCCTCTCTTATAAGCCCCCACCTTAAATTCCTCTATATACCTGTCTAGTAGTCTCTTAAACTTCACTAGTGTATCTGCCTCCACCACTAACTCAGGCAGTGCATTCCACGCACCAACCATTCTCTGAGTGAAAAACTTTCCTCTAATATACCCCTTGAACTTCCCAGCCCTTACCTGAAAGCCATGTCTTCTTGTATTGAGCAGTGGTGCCCTGGGGAAGAGGCGCTGGCTATCCACTCTACCTATTCCTCTTATTATCTTGAACACCTCTATCATGTCTCCTCTCATCCTCCTTCTCTCCAAAGAGTAAAGCCCTAGCTCTCTTAATCTCTGATCATCATGCATACTTTCTAAACCAGGCAGCATCCTGGTAAATCTCTTCTGTACTCTTTCCAATGCTTCCACATCCTTCCTATAGTGAGGTGACCAGGCTTGAGACTTGATGCGAGACGAGGCTAGAGGCTTGAGACTTGAGGTGAGGCTGGAGTCTTGAGACTTGAGGCGAGGCTGGAGGCTGGAGACTTGAGGAGAGGCTGAAGACTGGAGACTTGAGGAGAGGCTGGAGGCTGGAGACTTGAGGCGAACCGAGTCTGGATGCTGCAGGTTTGAGACTTGAGGCTGGAGGCTTGAGACTTGAGGCGAGGCTGGAGGCTTGAGACTTGTCATGAGGCGAGGCTGGAGGCTTGAGACTTGAAGCGAGGCTGGAGGCTGGAGTCTTGAGACTTGAGGCGAGGCTGGAGGCTTGAGACTTGACGTGAGGCTGGAGGCTTGAGACTTGAGGTGATGCGAGGCTGGAGGGTTGATACTTGAGGCGAGGCTGGAGTCTTGTGACTTGAGGCAAGGCGTGGCTGGAGGCTTGAGACTTGAGGCAAAGCGTGGCTGGAGGCTTGAGACTTGAGGCGAGGCAAGGCTCGAGGCTTGAGACGAATCGAGGCGAGGCTGGAGGCTTGAGACTTGAGGCGAGGCTGGAGGCTTGAGACTTGAGGTGAGCCGAGGCTGGAGGCATGAGACTTGAAGCAAGGCTGGAGGCTGGAGTCTTGAGACTTGAGGCGAGGCTGGAGGCTTGAGACTTGAGGTGAGGCTGGAGGCTTGAGACTTGAGGTGATGCGAGGCTGGAGGGTTGATACTTGAGGCGAGGTTGGAGGCTTGTGACTTGAGGCAAGGCGTGGCTGGAGGCTTGAGACTTGAGGCGAGGCTGGAGGCTGGAGGCTTGTGACTTGAGGCAAAGCGTGGCTGGAGGCTTGAGACTTGAGGCGAGGCAAGGCTCGAGGCTTGAGACGAATCGAGGCGAGGCTGGAGGCTTGAGACTTGAGCTGATGCGAGGCTGGAGGCTTGAGACGAGGCGAGGCGAGTGTGGTCGTTTCAGACTTGAGGTGAGGCAAAGCTGGAGGCTTGAGACTTGAGGCGAGGAGAGGCTTGAGGCTTGGGACTTGAGGCGACGCAAGGCTTGAGGCTTGAGACTTGAGGTGAGGCTGGAGGCTTGAAACTTGAGACTAGGCGAGGCGAGGTGAGGATGGAGGCTTGAGACTTGAGGCGAGGTGAGGCGAGGCGAGCTGAAGTTGGAGACTGGACACTTGAGACTTGAGACGATGCGAGGCTGGAGGCTTGAGACTTAAGGCGAGGCTGGATGCTAGAGGCTGGAGGCTGGAAGCGAGGCTGGAGACTTGAGACTTGAGGCGAGGCTAGAGGCTGGAGACTTGAGACTTGAGACGAGGCTGGAGGCTGCAGGATGGGGACTTGTGGCTAGGCTAGAGGCTGGAGACTTGAGGCGAGGCTGGAGGCTGGAGGCTAGAGACTTGAGGCCAGGATGGAGGCTGGAGGCTGGAAACTTGAGGCCAGGCTTGCGGCTGGAGTCTGGAGATTTGAGGCGAGGCTGGAGGCTGGAGGCTGGAGACTTGAAGCGAGGCTGGTGTCTGGAGAATTGAGGCCAGGCTGGAGTCTGGAGGCTGGAGACGGGGCGAGGCTGGAGGCTGGAGGCTGGAAACTTGAGGCCAGGCTGGAGGGTGGAGGTTAGAGACCTGAGGCGAGGCTTGAGGCTGCAGACTTGAGGCGAGGCTCGAGGGTGCAGACTTGAGGCGAGGCTGGAGGCTGGAGACTTGAGACTTGAGGCGAGGCTGGAGGCTGGAGACTTGAGGCGAGGCTGGAGGATTGGGGCAATGTTAGAGACTTCAGGCGAGGCAAGAGGCTGAAGGCTGGAGATTTGAGGCGAGGCTGGAGGCTGGAGAATTGAGGCGAGGCTGGAGGCTGGAGACTTGAGGCGAGGCTGGAGGATTGGGGCAATGTTAGAGACTTGAGGCGAGGCAAGAGGCTGAAGGCTGGAGATTTGAGGCGAGGCTGGAGGCTGGAGACTTGAGATGTGGCGAGGCTGGAGGATTGAGACTTGAGACTTCAGCCGATGTGAGGCTGGAGGCTGGAGACTTGAGGTGAGGCTGGAGACTTGAGGTGAGGCTGGAGGCTGGAGACATGAGGGGAGAATAGTGGCTGGAGGCTTGAGGTGAGGTGAGGCTGGAGCCTTGTGATTTCACGCGAGGCTGGAGGCCTGAGACTTGAGGCGAGGCGAGGCTGGAGGGTTGAGACTTGAGGCGAGGCCTGCTGCTGGAGGCTGCAGAATTGAGGAGAGGCTGGAGACTTGAGAATTGAGGCGAGGCCTGCTGCTGGAGGCTGCAGACTTGAGGCGAGGCTGAAGACTTGAGAATTGAGGCGAGTCTGGAGGCTGGAGACTTGAGACTTGAGGCGAGGCCGGAGGCTGGAGACTTGAGGCGAGGCTGGAGGCTGGAGGCGAGGCTGGGAGCTGGAGGTGAGGCTGGAGACTTGAGGCGAGGCTAGAGGCTGGAGGCTGGAGACTTGAGACTTGAGGCGAGGCTCGAGGCTGGAGACTTGAGGCAAGGCTAGAGGCTGGAGGCTGGAGACGAGGCGAGATGGATGCTGGAGACTTGAGGCGAGGCTCGAGGCTGGAGACTTGAGGCAAGGCTCGAGGCTGGAGACTGGAGAATTGAGGCGAGACCGGATGCTGGAGACTTCAGGCGAGGCTGGAGGCTGGAGGCGAGGCTGGGGGCTGGAGGTGAGGCTGGAGACTTGAGGCGAGGCTGGAGGCTGGAGACGAGGCTGGAGGATGGAGACTTGAGGCGAGGCTAGAGGCTGGAGACTTCAGGCGAGGCTGGAGGTTGGAGGCGAGGCTGGGGGCTGGAGGTGAGGCTGGAGACTTGAGGCGAGGTTGGAGCCTGGAGGCTGGAGACTTGAGACTTCAGACGAGGCTGGAGGATGGAGACTTGAGCCTTGAGGCGAGGCTGATGGCTGGAGACGAGGCTGGAGGAGAGAATGGTGGCTGGAGACCTGAGGCGAGGCTAGATGCTAGAGGCTGGAGGCTGGAGGCTTGAGGCGAGGCTCGATGCTGGAGACTTGAGGCGAGGCTGGAGGCTGGAGACTTGAGGCGAGGCTCGAGGCTTGATACTGGAGAATTGAGGCGAGGCTCGAGGCTGGAGACTTGAGACTTGAGGCGAGGCTGGAGGCTGGAGGCTGGAGGCTTGAGCCTTGAGGCGAGGCTGGTGGCTGGAGACGATGCTGAAGACTGGAGACGAGGCTGGAGGAGAGAATGGTGGCTGGAGACCTGAGGCGAGGCTAGATGCTAGAGGCTGGATGCTGGAGGCTGGGGACTTGAGGTGAAGCTGGAGGGTGGAGGCTGGCGACTTGAGGCGAGACTGGAGACGAGGCTGGAGGTGTGGCTGGTAGCTGGAGACTTGAGGCGAGGCTGGAGGTTGGAGACTTGAGGCAAGGCTGGAGGCTGGTGGCTGGAGTCTTAGCACATAGAATATAGACTAGTATAGCACAATATAGGCCCTTCGGCCCACAATGTTGTGCTGACCCTCAAACCCTGCCTCTCTTATAAGCCCCCACCTTAAATTCCTCTATATACCTGTCTAGTAGTCTCTTAAACTTCACTAGTGTATCTGCCTCCACCACTAACTCAGGCAGTGCATTCCACGCACCAACCATTCTCTGAGTGAAAAACTTTCCTCTAATATACCCCTTGAACTTCCCAGCCCTTACCTGAAAGCCATGTCTTCTTGTATTGAGCAGTGGTGCCCTGGGGAAGAGGCGCTGGCTATCCACTCTACCTATTCCTCTTATTATCTTGAACACCTCTATCATGTCTCCTCTCATCCTCCTTCTCTCCAAAGAGTAAAGCCCTAGCTCTCTTAATCTCTGATCATCATGCATACTTTCTAAACCAGGCAGCATCCTGGTAAATCTCTTCTGTACTCTTTCCAATGCTTCCACATCCTTCCTATAGTGAGGTGACCAGGCTTGAGACTTGATGCGAGACGAGGCTAGAGGCTTGAGACTTGAGGTGAGGCTGGAGTCTTGAGACTTGAGGCGAGGCTGGAGGCTGGAGACTTGAGGAGAGGCTGAAGACTGGAGACTTGAGGAGAGGCTGGAGGCTGGAGACTTGAGGCGAACCGAGTCTGGATGCTGCAGGTTTGAGACTTGAGGCTGGAGGCTTGAGACTTGAGGCGAGGCTGGAGGCTTGAGACTTGTCATGAGGCGAGGCTGGAGGCTTGAGACTTGAAGCGAGGCTGGAGGCTGGAGTCTTGAGACTTGAGGCGAGGCTGGAGGCTTGAGACTTGACGTGAGGCTGGAGGCTTGAGACTTGAGGTGATGCGAGGCTGGAGGGTTGATACTTGAGGCGAGGCTGGAGTCTTGTGACTTGAGGCAAGGCGTGGCTGGAGGCTTGAGACTTGAGGCAAAGCGTGGCTGGAGGCTTGAGACTTGAGGCGAGGCAAGGCTCGAGGCTTGAGACGAATCGAGGCGAGGCTGGAGGCTTGAGCCTTCAGGCGAGGCTGGAGGCTGGAGACGATGCTGAAGGCTGGAGACGAGGCTGGAGGAGAGGATGGTGGCTGGAGACCTGAAGCGAGGCTAGATGCTAGAGGCTGGATGCTGGAGGCTGGTGACTTGAGGCGAGGCTGGAGGATGGAGGCTGGAGACCTGAGGCGAGGCTAGATGCTAGAGGCTGGAGGCCGGAGGCTGGAGGCTGGGGACTTGAGGCGAGGCTGGAGGATGGAGACTGGAGACTTGAGACGAGGCTGGAGACTGCAGGCTTGAGACTTGAGGCGAGACTTGAGACGAGGCTGGAGGTGTGGCTGGTAGCTGGAGACTTGAGGCGAGGCTAGAGGCTGGAGACTTCAGGCGAGGCTGGAGGTTGCAGGCGAGGCTGGGGGCTGGAGGTGAGGCTGGAGACTTGAGGCGAGGTTAGAGCCTGGAGGCTGGAGACTTGAGACTTCAGACGAGGCTGGAGGATGGAGACTTGAGGCGAGGCTCGAGGCTGGATACTGGAGAATTGAGGCGAGGCTCGAGGCTGGAGACTTGAGACTTGAGGCGAGGCTGGAGGCTGGAGGCTGGAGGCTTGAGCCTTGAGGCGAGGCTGGTGGCTGGAGACGATGCTGAAGGCTGGAGACGAGGCTAGAGGAGAGGATGGTGGCTGGAGACCTGAGGCGAGGCTAGATGCTAGAGGCTGGAGGCTGGAGGCTTGAGGCGAGGCTCGAGGCTGGAGACTTGAGGCGAGGCTGGAGGCTGGAGACTTGAGGCGAGGCTCGAGGCTGGATACTGGAGAATTGAGGCGAGGCTCGAGGCTGGAGACTTGAGACTTGAGGCGAGGCTGGAGGCTGGAGGCTGGAGACTTGAGCCTTGAGGCGAGGCTGGTGGCTGGAGACGATGCTGAAGGCTGGAGACGAGGCTGGAGGAGAGAATGGTGGCTGGAGACCTGAGGCGAGGCTAGATGCTAGAGGCTGGAGGCTGGAGACTGGAGGCTGGGGACTTGAGGCGAAGCTGGAGGGTGGAGGCTGGCGACGTGAGGCGAGACTGGAGACGAGGCTGGAGGTGTGGCTGGTAGCTGGAGACTTGAGGCGAGGCTGGAGGCTGGAGGCTGGAGACTTGAAGCGAGGCTGGTGTCTGGAGAATTGAGGCCAGGCTGGAGTCTGGAGGCTGGAGACGAGGCGAGGCTGGAGGCTGGAGGCTAGAGAATTGTGGCGAGTCTGGAGGCTGGAGGCTGGAGGCCTGAGACTTGAGGCGAGGCGAGGCTGGAGGGTTGAGACTTGAGGCGAGGCCTGCTGCTGGAGGCTGCAGAATTGAGGCGAGCCTGGAGACTTGAGAATTGAGGCGAGGCCTGATGCTGGAGGCTGCAGACTTGAGGCGAGGCTGGAGACTTGAGAATTGAGGCGAGGCTGGATGCTGGAGACTTGAGACTTGAGGCGAGGCTGGAGGCTGGAGGCTAGAGAATTGTGGCGAGTCTGGAGGCTGGAGGCTGGAGATTTGAGACTTGAGGCGAGGCCGGAGGCTGGAGACTTGAGGCGAGGCTGGAAGCTGGAGGAGAGGCTGGGAGCTGGAGGTGAGGCTGGAGACTTGAGGCGAGGCTAGAGGCTGGAGGCTGGAGACTTGAGACTTGAGACGATGCTGGCGGATGGAGACTTGAGGCGAGGCTAGAGGCTGGAGGCTGGAGACGAGGCGAGGCTGGATGCTGGAGACTTGAGGCGAGGCTCGAGGCTGGAGACTTGAGGCAAGGCTCGAGGCTGGAGACTGGAGACTTGAGGCGAGGCTAGAGGCTGGAGACTTCAGGCGAGGCTGGAGGCTGGAGGCGAGGCTGGGGGCTGGAGGTGAGGCTGGAGACTTGAGGCGAGGTTAGAGCCTGGAGGCTGGAGACTTGAGACTTCAGACGAGGCTGGAGGATGGAGACTTGAGGCGAGGCTAGAGGCTGGAGGCTGGAGACTTGAGGCGAGGGTCGAGGCTGGAGACTTGAGGCGAGGCAGGAGGCTGGAGACTTGAGGCGAGGCTCGAGGCTGGATACTGGAGAATTGAGGCGAGGCTCGAGGCTGGAGACTTGAGACTTGAGGCGAGGCTGGAGGCTGGAGGCTGGAGGCTTGAGCCTTGAGGCGAGGCTGGTGGCTGGAGACGAGGCTGGAGGAGAGGATGGTGGCTGGAGACCTGAGGCGAGGCTAGATGCTAGAGGCTGGAGGCTGGAGGCTTGAGCCGAGGCTCGAGGCTGGAGACTTGAGGCGAGGCTGGAGGCTGGAGACTTGAGGCGAGGCTCGAGGCTGGATACTGGAGAATTGAGGCGAGGCTCGAGGCTGGAGACTTGAGACTTGAGGCGAGGCTGGAGGCTGGAGGCTGGAGGCTTGAGCCTTGAGGCGAGGCTGGTGGCTGGAGACGAGGCTGGAGGAGAGGATGGTGGCTGGAGACCTGAGGCGACGCTAGATGCTAGAGGCTGGAGGCTGGAGGCTTGAGGCGAGGCTGGAGGCTGGAGACGAGGCGAGGCTGGATGCTGGAGACTTGAGACGAGGCTCGAGGCTGGAGACTTGAGGCAAGGCTCGAGGCTGGAGACTGGAGAATTGAGGCGAGGCCCGAGGCTGGAGACGAGACGAGGCTCGAGGCTGGAGACTTGAGGCGAGGCTAGAGGCTGGAGGCTTGAGCCTTCAGGCGAGGCTGGAGGCTGGAGACGATGCTGAAGGCTGGAGACGAGGCTGGAGGAGAGGATGGTGGCTGGAGACCTGAAGCGAGTCTAGATGCTAGAGGCTGGATGCTGGAGGCTGGTGACTTGAGGCGAGGCTGGAGGATGGAGGCTGGAGACCTGAGGCGAGGCTAGATGCTAGAGGCTGGAGTCCGGAGGCTGGAGGCTGGGGACTTGAGGCGAGGCTGGAGGATGGAGACTGGAGACTTGAGACGAGGCTGGAGACTGCAGGCTTGAGACTTGAGGCGAGACTTGAGACGAGGCTGGAGGTGTGGCTGGTAGCTGGAGACTTGAGGCGAGGCTAGAGGCTGGAGACTTCAGGCGAGGCTGGAGGCTGGAGACGAGGCTGGGGGCTGGAGGTGAGGCTGGAGACTTGAGGCGAGGTTAGAGCCTGGAGGCTGGAGACTTGAGACTTCAGACGAGGCTGGAGGATGGAGACTTGAGGCGAGGCTAGAGGCTGGAGGCTGGAGACTTGAGGCGAGGCTCGAGGCTGGAGACTTGAGGCGAGGCTGGAGGCTGGAGACTTGAGGCGAGGCTCGAGGCTGGATACTGGAGAATTGAGGCGAGGCTCGAGGCTGGAGACTTGAGACTTGAGGCGAGGCTGGAGGCTGGAGGCTGGAGGCTTGAGCCTTGAGGCGAGGCTGGTGGCTGGAGACGATGCTGAAGGCTGGAGACGAGGCTGGAGGAGAGGATGGTGGCTGGAGACCTGAGGCGAGGCTAGATGCTAGAGGCTGGAGGCTGGAGGCTTGAGGCGAGGCTCGAGGCTGGAGACTTGAGGCGAGGCTGGAGGCTGGAGACTTGAGGCGAGGCTCGAGGCTGGATACTGGAGAATTGAGGCGAGGCTCGAGGCTGGAGACTTGAGACTTGAGGCGAGGCTGGAGGCTGGAGGCTGGAGACTTGAGCCTTGAGGCGAGGCTGGTGGCTGGAGACGATGCTGAAGGCTGGAGACGAGGCTGGAGGAGAGAATGGTGGCTGGAGACCTGAGGCGAGGCTAGATGCTAGAGGCTGGAGGCTGGAGACTGGAGGCTGGGGACTTGAGGCGAAGCTGGAGGGTGGATGCTGGAGACTTTAGGCGAGACTGGAGACGAGGCTGGAGGTGTGGCTGGTAGCTGGAGACTTGAGGCGAGGCTGGAGGTTGGAGACTTGAGGCAAGGCTGGAGGCTGGTGGCTGGAGTCTTATAACATAGAATATAGACTAGTATAGCACAATATAGGCCCTTCGGCCCACAATGTTGTGCTGACCCTCAAACCCTGCCTCTCTTATAAGCCCCCACCTTAAATTCCTCTATATACCTGTCTAGTAGTCTCTTAAACTTCACTAGTGTATTTGCCTCCACCACTAACTCAGGCAGTGCATTCCACGCACCAACCATTCTCTGAGTGAAAAACTTTCCTCTAATATACCCCTTGAACTTCCCAGCCCTTACCTGAAAGCCATGTCTTCTTGTATTGAGCAGTGGTGCCCTGGGGAAGAGGCGCTGGCTATCCACTCTACCTATTCCTCTTATTATCTTGAACACCTCTATCATGTCTCCTCTCATCCTCCTTCTCTCCAAAGAGTAAAGCCCTAGCTCTCTTAATCTCTGATCATCATGCATACTTTCTAAACCAGGCAGCATCCTGGTAAATCTCTTCTGTACTCTTTCCAATGCTTCCACATCCTTCCTATAGTGAGGTGACCAGGCTTGAGACTTGATGCGAGACGAGGCTAGAGGCTTGAGACTTGAGGCGAGGCTGGAGTCTTGAGACTTGAGGCGAGGCTGGAGGCTGGAGACTTGAGGAGAGGCTGAAGACTGGAGACTTGAGGAGAGGCTGGAGGCTGGAGACTTGAGGAGAGGCTGGAGGCTGGAGACTTGAGGCGAACCGAGTTTGGATGCTGCAGGTTTGAGACTTGAGGCTGGAGCCTTGAGACTTGAGGCGAGGCTGCAGGCTTGAGACTTGTCGTGAGGCGAGGCTGGAGGCTTGAGACTTGAAGCGAGGCTGGAGGCTGGAGTCTTGAGACTTGAGGCGAGGCTGGAGGCTTGAGACTTGACGTGAGGCTGGAGGCTTGAGACTTGAGGTGATGCGAGGCTGGAGGGTTGATACTTGAGGCGAGGCTGGAGGCTTGTGACTTGAGGCAAGGCGTGGCTGGAGGCTTGAGACTTGAGGCGAGGCTGGAGGCTGGAGGCTTGTGACTTGAGGCAAAGCGTGGCTGGAGGCTTGAGACTTGAGGCGAGGCAAGGCTCGAGGCTTGAGACGAATCGAGGCGAGGCTGGAGGCTTGAGACTTGAGGCGAGGCTGGAGGCTTGAGACTTGAGGTGAGCCGAGGCTGGAGGCATGAGACTTGAAGCGAGGCTGGAGGCTGGAGTCTTGAGACTTGAGGCGAGGCTGGAGGCTTGAGACTTGAGGTGAGGCTGGAGGCTTGAGACTTGAGGTGATGCGAGGCTGGAGGGTTGATACTTGAGGCGAGGCTGGAGGCTTGTGACTTGAGGCAAGGCGTGGCTGGAGGCTTGAGACTTGAGGCGAGGCTGGAGTCTGGAGGCTTGAGACTTGAGGCGAGGCAAGGCTCGAGGCTTGAGACGAATCGAGGCGAGGCTGGAGGCTTGTGACTTGAGGCGAGGCTGGAGGCTGGAGTCTAGAGAATTGAGGCCAGGATGGAGGCTGGAGGCTGGAGACTTGAAGCGAGGTTGGTGGCTGGAGAATTGAGGCCAGGCTGGAGTCTGGAGGTTGGAGACGAGGCGAGGCTGGAGGCTGGAGGCTGGAGACTTGAGGCCAGGCTGGAGGGTGGAGGCTGGAGACTTGAGGCGAGGCTGGAGGCTGGAGACTTGAGGCGAGGCTGGAGGATTGGGGCAATGTTAGAGACTTGAGGCGAGGCAAGAGGCTGAAGGCTGGAGATTTGAGGCGAGGCTGGAGGCTGGAGACTTGAGATGTGGCGAGGCTGGAGGATTGAGACTTGAGACTTCAGCCGATGTGAGGCTGGAGGCTGGAGACTTGAGGTGAGGCTGGAGACTTGAGGTGAGGCTGGAGGCTGGAGACATGAGGGGAGGATAGTGGCTGGAGGCTTGAGGTGAGGTGAGGCTGGAGCCTTGTGATTTCACGCGAGGCTGGAGGCCTGAGACTTGAGGCGAGGCGAGGCTGGAGGGTTGAGACTTGAGGCGAGGCCTGCTGCTGGAGGCTGCAGACTTGAGGCGAGGCTGAAGACTTGAGAATTGAGGCGAGTCTGGAGGCTGGAGACTTGAGACTTGAGGCGAGGCCGGAGGCTGGAGACTTGAGGCGAGGCTGGAAGATGGAGGCGAGGCTGGAAGCTGGAGGAGAGGCTGGGAGCTGGAGGTGAGGCTGGAGACTTGAGGCGAGGCTAGAAGCTGGAGGCTGGAGACTTGAGACTTGAGGCGAGGCTCGAGGCTGGAGACTTGAGGCAAGGCTAGAATCTGGAGGCTGGAGATGAGGCGAGGCTGGATGCTGGAGACTTGAGGCGAAGCTCGAGGCTGGAGACTTGAGGCAAGGCTCGAGGCTGGAGACTGGAGAATTGAGGCGAGACCGGATGCTGGAGACTTCAGGCGAGGCTGGAGGCTGGAGGCGAGGCTGGGGGCTGGAGGTGAGGCTGGAGACTTGAGGCGAGGCTGGAGGCTGGAGACGAGGCTGGAGGCTGGAGACTTGAGGCGAGGCTAGAGGCTGGAGGCTGGAGACTTGAGGCGAGGCTCGAGGCTGGAGGGTTGAGACATGAGGCGAGGCCTGCTGCTGGAGGCTGCAGAATTTTGGCGAGGCTGGAGACTTGAGAATTGAGGCGAGGCCTGCTGCTGGAGGCTGCAGACTTGAGGCGAGGCTCGAGGCTGGAGAATTAAGGCGAGGCTGGAGGCTGGAGACTTGAGACTTGAGGCGAGGCTGGAGGCTGGAGGCTAGAGAATTGTGGCGAGTCTGGAGGCTGGAGGCTGGAGATTTGAGACTTGAGGCGAGGCCGGAGGCTGGAGACTTGAGGCGAGGCTGGAAGCTGGAGGAGAGGCTGGGAGCTGGAGGTGAGGCTGGAGACTTGAGGCGAGGCTAGAGGCTGGAGGCTGGAGAATTGAGACTTGAGACGAGGCTGGCGGATGGAGACTTCAGGCGAGGCCTGCTGCTGGAAACTGCAGAATTGAGGAGAGGCTGGAGACTTGAGAATTGAGGCGAGGCCTGCTGCTGGAGGCTGCAGACTTGAGGCGAGGCTGAAGACTTGAGAATTGAGGCGAGTCTGGAGGCTGGAGACTTGAGACTTGAGGCGAGGCCGGAGGCTGGAGACTTGAGGCGAGGCTGGAGGATGGAGGCGAGGCTGGGAGCTGGAGGTGAGGCTGGAGACTTGAGGCGAGGCTAGAGGCTGGAGGTTGGAGACTTGAGACTTGAGGCGAGGCTCGAGGCTGGAGACTTGAGGCAAGGCTAGAGGCTGGAGGCTGGAGATGAGGCGAGGCTGGATGCTGGAGACTTGAGGCGAGGCTCGGGGCTGGAGACTTGAGGCAAGGCTCGAGGCTGGAGACTGGAGAATTGAGGCGAGACCGGATGCTGGAGACTTCAGGCGAGGCTGGAGGCTGGAGGCGAGGCTGGGGGCTGGAGGTGAGGCTGGAGACTTGAGGCGAGGCTGGAGGCTGGAGACGAGGCTGGAGGATGGAGACTTGAGGCGAGGCTAGAGGCTGGAGGCTGGAGACTTGAGGCGAGGCTCGAGGCTGGAGGGTTGAGACATGAGGCGAGGCCTGCTGCTGGAGGCTGCAGAATTGTGGCGAGGCTGGAGACTTGAGAATTGAGGCGAGGCCTGCTGCTGGAGGCTGCAGACTTGAGGCGAGGCTCGAGGCTGGAGAATTGAGGCGAGGCTGGAGGCTGGAGACTTGAGACTTGAGGCGAGGCTGGAGGCTGGAGGCTAGAGAATTGTGGCGAGTCTGGAGGCTGGAGGCTGGAGATTTGAGACTTGAGGCGAGGCCGGAGGCTGGAGACTTGAGGCGAGGCTGGAAGCTGGAGGAGAGGCTGGGAGCTGGAGGTGAGGCTGGAGATTTGAGGCGAGGCTAGAGGCTGGAGGCTGGAGAATTGAGACTTGAGACGAGGCTGGCGGATGGAGACTTGAGGCGAGGCTAGAGGCTGGAGGCTGGAGACGAGGCGAGGCTGGATGCTGGAGACTTGAGGCGAGGCTCGAGGCTGGAGACTTGAGGCAAGGCTCGAGGCTGGAGACTGGAGAATTGAGGCGAGGCCCGAGGCTGGAGACGAGACGAGGCTCGAGGCTGGAGACTTGATGCGAGGCTAGAGGCTGGAGGCTTGAGCCTTGAGGCGAGGCTGGAGGCTGGAGACGATGCTGAAGGCTGGAGACGAGGCTGCAGGAGAGGATGGTGGCTGGAGACCTGAAGCGAGGCTAGATGCTAGAGGCTGGATGCTGGAGGCTGGTGACTTGAGGCGAGGCTGGAGGATGGAGGCTGGAGACCTGAGGCGAGGCTAGATGCTAGAGGCTGGAGGCCGGAGGCTGGAGGCTGGGGACTTGAGTCGAGGCTGGAGGATGGAGACTGGAGACTTGAGGCGAGGCTGGAGACTGCAGGCTTGAGACTTGAGGCGAGACTTGAGACGAGGCTGGAGGTGTGGCTGGTAGCTGGAGACTTGAGGCGAGGCTAGAGGCTGGAGACTTGAGGCGAGGCTGGAGGTTGGAGACTTGAGGCAAGGCTGGAGGCTGGTGGCTGGATGCTGGAGGCTGGTGACTTGAGACTTCAGACGAGGCTGGAGGCTGGAGAATGGGGACTTGTGGCTAGGCTAGAGGCTGGAGACTTGAGGCGAGGCTGGAGGCTGGAGGCTAGAGACTTGAGGCCAGGATGGAGGCTGGAGGCTGATGACTTGAGGCCAGGCTTGAGGCTGGAGGCTGGAGACTTGAGGCGAGGCTCGTGGGTGCAGACTTGAGGCGAGGCTGGAGGCTGGAGACTTGAGACTTGAGGCGAGGCTGGAGGATGGAGACTTGAGTCGAGGCTGGAGGCTGGAGACTGAGTCGAGGCTCGAGGCTGGAGACTTGAGGCGAGGCTCGAGGCTGGAGACTTGAGACTTGAGGCGAGGCTGGAGGCTGGAGGCTAGAGAATTGTGGCGAGTCTGGAGGCTGGAGGCTGGAGGCCTGAGACTTGAGGCGAGGCGAGGCTGGAGGGTTGAGACTTGAGGCGAGGCCTGCTGCTGGAGGCTGCAGAATTGAGGCGAGGCTGGAGACTTGAGAATTGAGGCGAGGCCTGCTGCTGGAGGCTGCAGACTTGAGGCGAGGCTGGAGACTTGAGAATTGAGGCGAGGCTGGAGGCTGGAGACTTGAGACTTGAGGCGAGGCTGGAGGCTGGAGGCTAGAGAATTGTGGCGAGTCTGGAGGCTGGAGGCTGGAGATTTGAGGTGAGGCTGGAGGCTTGAGACTTGAGGTGATGCGAGGCTGGAGGGTTGATACTTGAGGCGAGGCTGGAGGCTTGTGACTTGAGGCAAGGCGTGGCTGGAGGCTTGAGACTTGAGGCGAGGCTGGAGTCTGGAGGCTTGAGACTTGAGGCGAGGCAAGGCTCGAGGCTTGAGACGAATCGAGGCGAGGCTGGAGGCTTGTGACTTGAGGCGAGGCTGG